>NW_027468881.1:15696424-15703924 GCF_046254945.1 Alosa pseudoharengus | reverse complement strand
TATGGGTGCAGTTTGGCCTGTGCCTCGGCTCCGTGTGGCCACTCAGGACTGGGTTTGTGGGCACCATACCCGATTCATGCCACATGCGCTTCTGGACGGCAGCGCTGGGAAAACACAACTGTGTGTGAGAGAGAGAGTGAGAGAGAGAGAGAGAGAGAGAGAGAGAGAGAGAGAGAGAGAGAGAGAAAGGGTGACATGAGCGATGGAGAGAAAGAGAGAAGGAGAGCTCTCCGTTGTGGTTTAGCATTTGAGCGGCGTTATGGGAAGAGTTTTGTAGGCCTCCGCCCTTATGTTTTATTTGAAATAAAGGGATATGGGAGAGGCCTGTAGCTCATTCACAAGAGCCTGTTTCCACTAATGACTTAGTTAGCAATGAGCTTTAGCAATAGCAGTGATAAAATGTTTGAACTGCATGTTCAATGTACAGTACATCATGAAGATAAATGTGTATTCAGTAGTTCAGGCTGTTTCAGCTTGAACACTATGGGGAGCTTTAAATATGGCTCAAAGGATCCACATGACCTCTGAGAGGGGTGGCTTTCTGCTGACTCAGGAGACCCACTGTGGCCATGTTGAAAAACCACAACAGGTGTGTGTGTGTGTGAGAACCCATTTGACCTTATTTGACTGGACTCTTTCTCTCTCTCTCTGCCCCCCCCCCCCCCTGCTTAATGTGTTTACAGATGTATGTGAGTGTGTGGATGGACGTGTGTGTGTCCATAGTTTGTGTGCACTGTGCACGTGTGCTTTTGGTGACCTTACTTTTAAGTTCAGTGTTCTCGGGGGGGAAATCGATAGAACACAAGGTTCTGTTTCCTCTCAGGCGCTCTAACAACTCCACACATCCACAATGTTTCCACCGAGTTGTTTTCTTTCCCTGCAGTCTTACTATAGTTTTAACAAAGTGTAAAAACAGACCTCAAAAAGTTCTTACTAAGCAGGAGCTACTTTAGTCAGATGAATTTGACATTATTTTGAGTACACAATAATTTCCTGCAGTTATTTAAATAAACTCCATGTATGTGGCTTCAGACACATGCAATGCATCTAAGGGGCTCCGGCACGTATCCACTGAAGTGTTACTGTATTTTTTTCTATGTGTGTGTGTGTGTGTTTGTGTGTGTGTTTGTGTGTGTGTCTGTGTGTGTTTGTGCCAGTGTGACAGTGCGTGTGTCTCTGTGTGTGCGCATTTGCATTTACCACTAATTGCTCATCAAAGAACAGTAGCTATTTATATACATACAGTAGGTAGCTGTCAGTTTTGTTCTGCAAGCCCCTTGTGCTGTAGCTGAGTGCAATCCCAGGTGAGAGGTGAGGGCTGCCTTCTCTCTCCTCTCCTCCTCTCCTCTCCTCTCCTCTCCTCTCTTCTCTTCTCTTCTCCTCTTCTCCTCTCTTCTCCTCTCCTCTCCTCTCCTCTCCTCTCTTCTCCTCCTCTCTTCTCTTCTCTCTTCTCCTCCTGTCTTCTCTTCTCCTCTCCTCTCTTCTCCTCCTCTCTTCTCCTCTCTTCTCTGGCTCAGGCTCCCACAGGGCTTACAGGCCTGACAGACAGGCGGTTAGGCAGCACTCTGTCCCCTGTGCCCTCTGGTCCTGCACCAGCACGCCACCGCTGCCTGGATTAGCCGCAGCAAACCAGCTCAGGGTTTACCTGTGTTGGTGTGTGTGGGTGTGTAATGTACCGAAAAGAAGTTACATTTAGAGAGTGGTTTCAAACTCGAGACTCGACTTGCCTTCTTGGGCTGAAGCTAATTGACGTTTAAAAGTCATCGGAGAGCACTGACAAAGGTTTCTGACATTTCTAATTCTCACTGCAAACACTGTGTGTGCGTGTTTTTACATGCACGTGTCACTGTGCGTGAGCATGCTAAAATGATTGTTTGTGTGTTTGATTTTTTTAGTGTGTGTGTGTGTGTGTGTGTGTGTGCCATCTGGGAGTGTGCTAGAGAGGTTTCCTAATCCCGTATCTACAGCCTTTGTTTTGCCTCTTGGTAAAAGCAGATTAAAGCATGTGAGTGTAAGAGAGGAAAGGCCAACCTGCCTGCCATCTCTCTCTCTCTCTCTTTTATCCCTCTCTCTCTCTCTCCCTCTCTCTCTCTTATCCACCTCTGTGCTTTACTATCTTTTTCCCATTCATCCTCACTTCCTCTCTCTCTTTCCCGCTGTCCTCCGATACTCGACTCTCTTATCCACCTCTGTGCTTGCTTATCCATCTCTTTATCTTTTTTCATTTCCTGTATTTTCTCTCTCTCCGTCTTTCCATGATCTTCAGCTCTGCTCTCTCACCTGAGGTGTGTTTACCGGAAGGTCATTAACGAGCACATCGTCTCAACTCCTGCCAAGTGTGAGTCACCGGTGATAACCAGTGTGTCTGGTCTTGCACAGGCTCAGTAAGGTTAGCATGCGGGCCGGTGACCACAGAGTGGGTTTTGAGGCTACAGAAGGACAGCCGCCCACTACCCCCCTACACACGCACACCTGTCAATCACAACAACAATGGTTGGCCTGTAGTCTATAGATAACAAACAAAGGAGTTTAAAGGTACACGCTGCAGTTTTAATCCCATACATTTTTTTTTTTGTCAAATTCAGCAAATGGCTCCTGTCTTCTTGGTGTCCATTCTGTGTATGCATTGAAACAAACTCTGTTCATACACACTCCTGGCTCTGTAAATGGGAAACAAACAAGTAGAGGTGAGCCATACACTAGCCAAGCCAATCAACATGAGCCATACACTAGCCCAGTCAATCAACACAAGCCATACACTAGCCCAGCCAATCAGTACGTCACTTTCAGAAGCATGGAAGGAAAAACTGAGCTGCTGACCACAAATATGTACACCCTTTCACAAGAATAGTGGACTGTACCTTTGAGACACTTTTTAATGACATCACATATTAGCTGTGTATTTAAGGTTCATGTTGCACTTTGTGTCAAGACATAAAAAAAAACACTTGTCAGGTGCACAGGCATTTGGACCATGGTCAGCACTGGTTGTCATAACAAATATGTTTGTGTAGTGTGACATGCTATGGCAACCTGATGTGAATCGCAGAATTGAGTCTGTATTTTCGATTAGCTCGCGAGTTGATGTGTGTGTGTGTGTGTGTGTGTGTGTGTGTGTGTGTGAAGTGAAATATCTGAGGAATTAGACGAGCGCTGTGTGAGCTACACCTCATGTGGTGTGCTGAGTGTAACATCAGACTCCTGATATTACTAGAGACGAGGCTGTGGTCATCCAGTAATGCTATGACAACGGCTGTGGTATTGGGCCTCCTGCTGTGTGCTGGACAGCAGATTAACTCAGAAGACAGAGTGGAATGTATATCAAGAAAGAACTTTGCTGTGGGTGCCAAGTGAAAATTGGCAATAAGCATCAGATACGAGGACATTGTTCTGTATGTCTTGTGGTAGAACCTAGGCATCAGGCAGTAACTCACAGACATAATACTCTCAGACACAGGGGTATCAGGGCAGATTTGGACTTGTGCTGAATAATTTTAGCATGACCAACATCGGCCAATTTGGTAACCTGCTGGTTACCCACCTGTTATGCTCATTTTTCCACTAAATCAATCCTTCTGTATAGCAGGTTTTGATTCATTTATTGTCAAGTATTTTGGAATATAGATGCGATTTAGGAAAACCTTTCACATGGTGCGCTTAAAAGTCCTTGATTTTTAAGACTCTGATACCATCCTAGCAACATTCTGGACACTGTCCCCTAGCAAAATCCTGGATGCCATCCTCCCAATATCTTGGATGTTGCTAGGATGGTCAGAATTCTAAGTTTGTAAAATTGTGATTTGAAGGGTTTTCCCAGATCGCATGACATATACAGTATATATTTATTTAAATGATCCTATATTGTGAATAAGGATGATAAGGGTCTAATAGCGACACATGTGGCTGCCAAGACCTCGACTCTCTGTCCTCACTGTGTTCCTCTCCATCTCCCTCCCCTGTGCAGCTCTGATTGGGTGGAGATCCTGGAGCCGCGCTCGCATGAGCGCATGTACGTGAACCTGACGACGGGCGAGTGCGGCTGGGAGCCGCCAGCCGGCATGCCGGTGCGCCAGTCGGACGGCAACCAGTGGTGGGAGCTCTTCGACTCGGCCAACAGCCGCTTCTACTACTACAACTGCACCAGCCAGCAGACGGTGTGGCACCGGCCCACGGCCTGCGACATCGTGCCCCTCGCCCAGCTGCAGGCCATGAAGCGGAGCTCCGAGAGCGAGCTCAGGGGCATCGGGAGGCCCCAGAGGGGCAGCGGTGGCGGGGGAGCCCTGCCCGGTGGGGCTGGGGGGCTGGGGGGAGCTGCGGCAGAAGGAGAGGGGCGGAGGACGCCGCTACTGGGACTGAGTCCAGTGCCGCCCCCCCAGGAGCTGGACAGTGTCAGCGGGAGAGAGACGCCTTCGACAGGGAGAGGGGACAGTCTGGATGGGAGACGAGAGGCGGTTAGGTGAGTGTGACGGCGCACACACACACACACACACACACACACACACACACACACACACACACACACACACACACACACAAACACACACACTCACACACACACACACACACACACACACACACACACACACCTACATACACACACACACACACACACACACACACACACACACTCACACACACACACACACACACACACTCTCTCTCACACACACACACACCCACACACACACACACTCACACACACACACACACACACACACACACACACACACACACACACACACACACACACACACACTCTCTCTCTCACACACACACACCCACTCACACTCACACTCACACACACATACTCACACAGGCCAGTGAAGTGCAGTTATTCTTGCCAGCCGTTAGGTTCTGAGAACCCTCCCTGTACTTCCTCATTCTCTGTCTCTCTCACTTCACGCTCAGCTAATTCTAGGAATGATGTAATTCAAAGACACATGCTCGTATCAGTTACACACACACACGGCCAATAAAATGGGGTCATCTGTAGTATCTCTTCATCGGCCGTTAACCACCTAACAGACAGAGGCAGAGAGAGACAGTGTCTGTTTACAGTTATCTGTCTTTGGTTATTCAAACATAAACCACAGATAAGTTTCAGTAGAACCAGTGAAAGGAAGCAAGTAGGAAGAAGTGAAGAAAAAGATAAATACTGAGAGAGGGTGGAGAATTCAGTGGAGAAGATGTGTGTTGCTTTGGTTAAGTATTACTGACAATGGCAAGAGATTAGTGTGATAATTACTACATATGACTAGCACATGTCTAGAAATGGATAAAATGTATTGGTCAGTGTAATGAGGGAGGGGGGGCAGAAAAGCAAGAGAGATATTAAGGAAGTAAGATGGAGATCATAGAAAGGGAGAGAGAGGAAGTGAGAGAGATATGGCATGTACCCTAAGTGGCTTTGTCCAGTGAGACAGCTGTAGGAATTGTTTGAGAGGAGGAGGTGTGTGTGTTTGTGTGTGTGTGGGGGGGGGGTCTAGTTGCAGTGGTTAATGGGATTGTTTAGTCACAGCGTCCACAGGCTGGTTAAAGCTGCCCTTGCTCTCTCTGGAGCCCTATTGCCCAGCTGGGGACCCTGCCTCACCATCCTCCCCTTCGCTCAGCCTGTGATCCTGTTAGCCTCAGAGCTCTTAGCCACCAGCAGGACGCACGGGGGGATGAGACCGTCTGATGGCCAGCTGAACACTGGGCACAGGCTAGCTGGCTAGCAGGGGAAGCGAGGCTAATGACTGGACTGGGAGCACACATTTGAACACAGCACCCTGGGGTGGTACGGGCATAACCCACAGCGTGGGCATCATGTCATGAGTGGTCTGGTTTGCCCTCTGACTCTTAGAGGGCTGAATGAATGGAGAATGGACCCAGGCCATAGCAGAATGCCACCTGAATACTGTGAGAGGGAAACCATGGTCTTGTGTACAGTACTCAGCTTGGTTTACAGTCTAAACGTGATAACACATGGGGCAACAGTTTGAGCAATGTCGCTGGACAGCCGCCTAACTGGTTCCCTGTGTTTTGATTTGCCTACTGATGATGGAAGCTCTCAAGAAGAGCCTTTGTTGGCCAATGTCAAAGGGAATGTGCCTGAACAACACCACTCAGTAACACTGCCCAGCAGCATTGCGCAAAATGTTTCCTTGTGTATCATCAGTATAAGATGAACGTGTCCTTTCTATTTTCAACCAGTTTTCTAAAATGTGTAAATGAGTTACATAAAACCTTGAAGAATGTTTCAGCATGCCCTTTTAGCATGACAATCTAGCATTACCACCCTTTTATAAGGTTCTAAGGAGACCCATTAGGACAAGACAAAGAGCCAATAAAGCACATTATTCTTTGGAATGTAGAATGTGTGTTCTTTAGAATTTGAGCATGTTCCAGGAACTCGGGGTCTTCATTCAGTGCCTCTGCTAGACAGTGTACTACTACTCTCTTCAACAATGTCAGTGCAAACGCACATGCAAATCAGGACTAAGGCAGCATGCTCTCTCCTGAGCTGTGTTTGTATGTGGATTTGGCTTAAGCGTATCATGGGATGGAGTTTGTGGACAATTTGTGTTGGTATATCCATTAGAGATGGCAGGTCTGTGCTGCAGTACAGTAAGAGAGATTAAGGTGGTGGCGGTACAAAGCTGCTGGGTTTCTCTTGTGGTTTTGCGTGAAACTGCTTTGAGGCCAGAACTTATGTTTGTTGTTGTTACTTGCCAGTAGTTGTTGTGGTTACTTTAGGTTTGAGAAGTGCTTGTTTCCTCTGGAATTTTGCACAGACTCCTCAGGACTGCCTGCAAAAACCTGCCAAACTCTGTTGGATACTGGAAATCAGAATCCTGGCAGGCTTTGCCTGGAGCGTAATGACACGCCATTCACACAAATTTTCTCTACATTTCCCCTTTCTGTTTCTTTTCCCCCTCTCTTTGTGTTTGACTGATGACAAAAAATCAACTCAGCAGGATGTAGAGGGCGACTCCCGTCAAACCACTTTCCAGACACGCTCAGGGCAGCTGAGGCTCTCCACACAGTCTGACTCAGAGACTCAATGCAGAATTACCATCATCATCATCATCATCATTATCATCATAGTCACAACCACACACACACATACACACACACACACACACACATATTTAAATGAAAACACAGAAGCCATAAACTTGAGCTTTTGCTTTTCCCCTAAATCACCACTTTTCTGCTCCACTTCAGAATGACACACACACACACACACACACACACACACACACACCTGTCAGCACACGACAAGGGGGTTAATGGGTTGGTGGTTTGCGCCGAAAGGATTGTGCGGTTTGGGTGAACTGAAGGAAACCTGACTGGACTCCTGTTGAATACCTCTACTACTACTACACACACAGGCAACAACCCCCCCCCCATCATATGCAAATACACATACACAAACACACACACACACACACACACACCCACACACACACACACACAAGGTATATAGCAGTGGCCTTATAAGGTCTCTAGTAGAAGCCA
>NW_027468881.1:15691424-15693924 GCF_046254945.1 Alosa pseudoharengus | reverse complement strand
GACAGACTGACAGAGAGGCAATGAGAGAGAGAGAGGAGGGGGAAGAGAGGGAGAAAGAGACTAAGAGAGTGTACGTGAGAGAATGTGTTTGTGAGGGAGTGTGTGTGTGTGTGTGTGTGTGTGTGTGTGTGTGTGAAAAAAGTGTGTGTGAGATAGTATATTTGGTAATGTGTGTGTGTGTGTGTGTGTGTGTGTGTGTGTGTGTGTGTGTGTGTGTGTGTGTGTTAGAGTATGCCATTCTGTCTCCTCCTTGCTGCCCTAATGGAATCAACCTTAAATGGTCACACACGTTCACTTGTTAACACATGTGAAAGGCACACACACACACAGATTGAAGGTGTGTTTTTAGGATTCCAAATATAGGAGGGGGGGGGGGGATTAGTCTGCTGATTGACAGCTACAGCTAGAAATGTTTATCTCTTATATCTTTATGTTATTGATTGATTCGCTTGATTCGCTATTGTTGATTGATTCACTACTCTTTTGCTAATTCTTGTAGGTAATATGGCATCTATATATTACACTCACATACACACACACAAACACACAAACACACACACACA
The DNA here is from genome assembly GCF_046254945.1 of Alosa pseudoharengus. Lineage (NCBI taxonomy): Eukaryota > Metazoa > Chordata > Actinopteri > Clupeiformes > Clupeidae > Alosa > Alosa pseudoharengus. The sequence continues at coordinate 15,693,361 of NW_027468881.1, read as the reverse complement.
CACACACACACACACACACACACACACACACACACATAGCCAGAGCTAGCAGCCGCCCTCTCAAAAGTAAATTAAGGGCTCTAACAAAATTAAAAGTAGGGCAGGAATTCTAGGCAGGGCAGGACTTTTTTTAGGTGAGTGTGTGCCTCTCTGTCTGTGTGTGTGTGTGTGTGTGTGTGTGTGTGTGTGTGTGTGTGTGAACAGTGCAGCCAGAGGACTGCAGAGCAGGCGGCTTCTCTGCCAGATTCAGTCCAGAGAAGGTGTGCCCTGGCTGGGTACGACTGTCTCCAGACCTCCCTCTCTCTCTCACTCCCTCTCTCCTCTCCCTCTCTCTCTCCGTCTCCGCCATGGAGAAAGGCTGCCTCTGTCCCCAGTCCTCTCCTGACTCCTCTGCCATCTGCAGCTTCAGCTACCAGGGTGAGCCATCCGCCTGTCTCTGTCCCTTTCTCTCTCTCTGTCTCTGTCCCTTTCTCTCTCTCTCTGTCTCTGTCCCTTTCTCTCTCTCTCTGTCTCTGTCCCTTTCTCTCTCTATGTCTCTGTCCCTTTCTCTCTCTCTGTCTCTGTCCATTTCTCTGTCTCTGTCTCCATCTCGGTGTTGGTCTCATTTCTAGAGGAGTAACTGGGAGGGGACAGGAGCTGTGACATTGGGCGCTCTGTGTGTAAGAGAGAGTATTGTGTGTGTGTGTGTGTGTGTGTGTGTGTGTGTGTGTGTGTGTGTGTGTGTGTGTGTGTGTGTGTGTGTGTGTGTGTGTGTGTGTGTGTGTGTGTGTGTAAGTGTATACTTGTGAGTGGCAGAAGGTTATGGTGGCTCGGCCTGTCATGTTAGAGTGGGGGGACGGGAGGGTTGGCGCTGTCTGTTTGTTAGGATGGTTAGAAGTGTGCATGAGTGCGTTTGTGTGTCTGTGTGTGCGTTTGTGCATCTGTGTGTGTGTGTCTGTGTGTGTGTGTATGTGTTGTGTGTATGTGTGTGTGTGTGTAGTGTGCGCCTGTCAGGTCTGAATGACTGATGGCGTAGCTGCTGTGGAATGTGAGAGCTTTTAGGGTTGGCAGTGATGTACTGATGGATGGAGATGGAGTGTGTGTGTGTGTGTATGTGTGTGCGCGCCTGTATGTGTGTGTATGTGCGTGTGTGTGTGTGTGTGTGTGTGAGTTGGCGTGTACATGTCGTGTGTGCTCGTTAGTGTGACTTCTTTATCCGTCCCGCTCTAATCAGGCTTTGGTCGTGCCTGGCGCGTGTGTGTGTGTGTGTGGCAGGGGGTCCGCACCCCTCATGTTGTGACATATGGTTCGCAGCTCTGCGGCTTAAAGCATCCAAACATTTCAGACTTTTCATGGGCTCCTGAACCCCGGTGGCCATTTAGGAGCCAGAGACGGACAAAGCCCAGCCAGCCAGACAATACACTCATCCTTTCCTCCTGTCCTTCATTTGGATGTGTCTTTCTCTCTCTCTCTCTGTCATGCTCTCATCCCTTCATCTTCATGATGTCTATTTTATTCTGTGCCACGGATGGAATGTGAGACTAGTTTCACCTTTCTACAACACACGCTGACTTCCAGTAATGTGGGTGAGTAGCATGGTGGAGTTCCTGTAATGGTTGCAGTGTTGAATAGGCTGTAGATAGATGGTTGGCGCCTAAGTGATTCCTCTTCGTCGATTCGGCGTTTTGGCAGGCAGGTCTGGCGTCTTCAGGTAACGAGCGCTGGGAAAGAGATTCATCACCGTCGTCAGAGTGTAGCTTCATCAGGGTGTGCTGAGTGATGGGCTTTAGAAGTTGACTTAGTGTGTGTGACTGGGGAAACCCTGAGGCAGGGAGAGGAGCAGGGTCTGGCATGCAAACACACACACACACGCACACACACACACACTCTGAATGATAGAGAGAGAGAGAGTTGTTGATATGTAGGTTGTTGGAAGACATTTTGCTCCAGGGTGAATT
>NW_027468881.1:15683924-15686424 GCF_046254945.1 Alosa pseudoharengus | reverse complement strand
CAATGATAGCAGAGGTGTGAGAACCGAGACGTGAAGTGAAGTATGTGAGTTTGTGTGTTTGTTTGTGTGTGTGTGTGTGTATGTGTGTGTGTGTGTGTGTGTGTGTGTGAGTGTGTGTGTGTGTATTCTGTCCTATGCTGCTGCAGCAGCTGATGAACTGTATCATGGGTGGGCCCCCTCTCTCTTTTCCGCTCATGAGCGGTCGTCTATCCAACCCTGTCCTGCTGTGAGTCCCTTGCCCTCCATAAAGCCCTGTGTGTGCGTGTGTGCGTACAGTACGTGCGTGCATGCGTGTGTGTGCATTTGTGTGTGTGTGTGTGTGTGTGTGTGTGTGTGTCAGCCCAAAACCATTCTACCGTTAACACTTTTATTGCAAGTGACATTATAAAAACCCACAGCTGTGGAGTGGAGCTGGAGCTCTGGAGCTCTTCCAGGGGTACGGATCTGTGACTTTGCCCGCTGACGGTGGCTCCTGTGTCGGGCAGACTGGGGCTCTGCTCTGGGAGTATGACTGCCTTGGGCAAAATTGAAATGCCCTGACTGCTAACTCGATTTGACTCCGGGCGTTCAAATTAAGTTAGAAGAGCTCTCTGAAGGATTCAAACATTGTTACACATATGCACCCCCAGTCCTAAGCATGGCTAGTTCCTTAGGTATACAGATAGATGGAGGTGTACCGTACTGTAGGTGTTAACCTGTGCATATATTTGCACACTGTTGCATAATATATGTTATCATGTTTGTTGCTGTTCCCTATTGTCTGTTGAGATAACATACCGTATTTTCCGGACTATAAGTCGCACCGGAGAACAAGTCGCACCAGTAATAAAATGTGTCATGAAGAGGATAAAAACATATATATAAATATATATGTATGTTACACCTGAGTCGCAGGAGCAGCCAAACTATGAAAAAAAGTGTGACTTATAGTCCGGAAAATACGGTAGTTTGCTAAAGACATCTGTGTGTGTCTGAGTCTGTCTGTGTGTGTGTGTGTCTGCCTCATAGAATACAACCCCCCACAGGTTAATATTTACAGCAAGGTATGTATGGAATCCTGTGCTAAGCTCCATGAGACAGTGCACACAGATATACACATATATGAGCAGATTTATAGGCAGATATGTGTGTGTGTGTGTGTGTGTGTGTGTGTGTGGGGTGTGTGTGTGTGTGTGTGTGTGTGTGTGTGTGTGTGTGTGTGTGTGTGTGTGTGTGCTTGAATGTGCACCTCTCGGCTGTCAGTGCTCATAGACTGAGTGAGATATCCAGCGTTATGGATGAGGATGTGACCTGAACCAGATGGAGGCCCGGGTATTTTAGGCTCAGGTTCCAGACAACGGGTCGATGAGGTCAATCTGTAGGGGTCAGGGGTCAAAAGCTTTCAGCGATCATGATGACCCCATGAGGGGATATCCACTGGCACATTACTCACCCCACACACACACACACACACACACACACACACACACACACACACACACACACACACACACACACACACACTCACAGACACACTCACAGACACACAGACATGTCTTTCACTGGTATCATTAAACAGTTACATCTATATTCTCACTTTCTCTCTCTCTCTCTCTCTCACACACACACACACACACACACACACACATATATACATATTATGCATTCAACAATTGTATGCACTCTTTCTCACACACATAGCTAACTTAGCCCTGAAGGTCTACATAACGTTCCAAAAATCCTTGAATTCCAAAGTCATTTCAGATTCTTCGCTTGGCTTTCCCATGACAAATCCCTTTAAGACGATGCACCTCCCTCCTTCTTTCTCTCTCTCTCTTTCTCTCTCTCTCTCCATCTTTCTTTCTCTCTCTCTCTCTCTCTCTCTCTCTCTCTCTCTCTCTCTCTCTCTCTCTCTCTCTCCGTCTCTCTCTGCAACAGTGCTATGTTCCCCATGAGCAGCCTGGCTAGTTCATGTCAAACTGCTTTATGAAGCCTGCTGAGAGCCTCAGGAGTTAGTGCAGTTCAGAGAGAGAAGTCCTTATACCCAATCTGAGAGCAAAGTTTGTTGAGTTATAGTGTGTGTGTGTGTGTGTGTGCGCGCATGAGTATAGTCCTGTCCATGAGGGGATATTATTTATCTTAGAAGAATGTGGAATGTTAGTTCATTATATGCATTTCTTGTAGTCTTTGTATATGTGTATTTACATTATTTTGTATAGGTGAGTGAGTATGTGTGTGTGTGTGTGTTTGTGTGTGTGTGTGTGAGTGTGTGTGTGTGTGTGTGTGTGTGTGTGTGTGTGTGTGTGTGTGTCTATAGTTTTGAGTGAGTATTCCAGTAAGACTGGACCTCTTAGCCCCCCTCTGCACACACAGGCACAGAGTGTACAGTACAGTACAGCAGCTGTTTCACTCCTTCAGCTGCTCTTCCTCTCTCTTTTCTTTTGTTTTATTACTCTCTCCATCCACCCTCCTCTCACCCCCCCCCCCCCCCCACACACACACACACACACATACACTCCCA
>NW_027468881.1:15671424-15673924 GCF_046254945.1 Alosa pseudoharengus | reverse complement strand
GGGTGAGTTTCTAATCGTTTGGTGCTTTTTCATGCAGATTGCCACTCACTGCTCCTATGGAGAACTGTGAACAGTGTTAGGCTTCAATCAGGACCAAAGGAATTATAATGCCTTAAAAGGTCATAGATAGTCAAAGGCTTGGCAACACAGATTGAGCCATTTGTATAGACTGGCAGTGTATACCATACAGTATTATTTCGAAGTGCTAATGTTTTCATGAGAGCAACATGCCAGTGGTCATTTCATGTATGGGTCTTTGCTGTCTTCAGTAGTAGTTTGCTTTGGTCAAACTCAGAGAATGCCCTGAACATAACAACAGGGCTCATTTTTTCATTCTCCAGTTCCAAGAGTCAGGTGTGCAGGTTTTCTGGTTCACCTGTTTGTTGTGGACCATAAGTCCTCTCTCTACTTCTCTTTCTCCCTCTCTCTCTCACTCTCTCTCTCTCTACTCTCTCTCTCTTGTTCTCTCTCTCTCTCTCTCTCTCTCACTCTTTCTTCCTGCTCAGTGCAGACAGGTTGGGAAAGTGTGAACAGGCTGGGAAGCGCACAGCTGGTGACTGTCACTCCAAGGTGTGCAGGCTTTATTCTCTGGCTTGCCCCCTCTCTTTGATATCCAAAGGGGTTCATCGAGAGGAGGAAACCGCTAGTCTGACAAGTGCAGGGTTCACTGAGATTAGGCAACACACACACACACACACACACACACACACAGAGTGGACACACACACACAGTGTTTTGTGGCCTGTGGGTCTAGAGGGGACTGCTCTGCTAATGAGTCCAAAACACCCAAATCTATTAGGCAGCAGGGTTTAGGATTACCGCCTTGCAACACATTCCTACAGCCTCTTAGTGGTGTGTGTGTGTGTGTGTGTGTGTGTGTGTGTGTGTGTGTGTGTGTGTGTGTGTGTGTGTGTGTGTGTGTGTGCATACATCCATTGCAGTGATGATTCAGAGCTTGTATCCAAAAGTAGCAAAGTATTACTGGTAGTAGATGTTTACTGGGTGTTTGGCTGATATGTGATGTGTTTGGGGTAGTGGAGGGCATTGGGAAGGAGCTGCGGTGGATGTGGTACAATGAGTAGGGCGAGAGGTACTCGCTCATAAAGGTGCGGTTTTACCGTCGGACAGGAAAGAACGGGTGTGTGAGTGTGTGTGTGGTCGTGCTTGTGTGTGTGGGTGTGTGTGGATGTTGATTGAGGACGTGATTATGTCTGGCATGCATAGTAAAAAAACTCAAGAGCAACAGCCCTGCGCTGGAACAAAGCGCTGTGAATTCCTGTTGTTCCACCCGTGCCTCGACCTTTTAGTGGAACACATCGACTGGAGCAGATTTCCTGTTGTGTTCCTCTCGCTAACATGGCTACGGTGTCCTGGAAACAGTCTGTGTGTACATGAGAGGCATGTGTTTGTGGGTAAGACCTGGCGTAGTTTGCAGTTCAGGCCCTCTTAGATATGATGTTGCAATCTGGTAAAGTGTTGTATTATATTCATGTATTGCATGTGATCCTTTATAGATTCATTCTCAGTCTAGAATGGTGTATAATATTTTGACCATTTTGTTTTCTCCTGGAATCTAAGACATGACCTTGGAGCTCAGGGTCATATTATACCAGCTGACCCACATGAGTATTGCTTATTTGTCTTTGATATATACAAACAAAAAACTTTTTACATTATGGTTCACATACACAACTTTGTCAGATTTATATTGGGTGCACTTATTTTGATAATAAATAATTTTCAGGCTGGCTCGCAAACCACCCAAATGCAGTTTCTGTTATGATTAAAGTGACCATTTACTTTAGTCTCAGTCTGTCAAGTCAAGTGTCCTTCAGCACTCTTATTAAAAGCCCTTTTATATCAGGCACTCGATTGGCCGCACAGAAAGATCTGGAAGGTCAGGGAGTTTAACCTCTTTAGCCGAGGCAGGAATGCGCAGAGAACTCTGTGCCAGGGCTGGCATTCTTGTCTATTAGATATGGCTCTGTTTGGATGGACCCAAAAGTCATTTGTTTCACCAAATAGCATCAAATTCACCAAAGATGTATTGTTTACAAGTGTTAGTATGTGTGTGGTTGTGCCTTTTGCCTGTCTGCCACTGAATGTTTTTGTTAGTTTGTGTGTGTGCGTGTGCGTGTGCGTGTGCGTGTGTGTGTGTGTGTGTACAGCTTGTGTCAAGTTATTAGAGAGGGATTGTCTGCCTCTCTGATTTTGTGTGTTTGTTCCCAGCTTTAGGAAAATCCCACCCCGTGTCTTGTGTGATATGTGGTTTTTTGTTTTTCTGCATCACAAAGTAAATCTCATTAAAAGGCACCCTCTTGTCTGTGTTTGTGTACATGTGTATATTAACTCTCTCTTTCTCCCTCCCTCCCTCTCTCTCTGTCATTCTCTCTCTCTCTCTGTTATTCTCTCTCTCTAGGGATCCTGCTCAAAGATGGCAGCCAGCTCCGGGGTCCAAGGCGGCCATGTTGGTGAAGGTGAACAACACTGGCAGGAACCA
>NW_027468881.1:15648924-15661424 GCF_046254945.1 Alosa pseudoharengus | reverse complement strand
GGTCTGCGTTCTGGCTTAAGGGGGGGAAATAATTACAGTAAGCTGATCCTCTCCTCCCTGTTACAGACACACACACACACCATTCTCTCTCTCTCTCTTTCTCTCTCTCTCTCTCTCACACACACACACACACGCACACACACACACACACTTTTCCTCTCACACAAACACACAGGCAAGCCCTTACACTCTGCTACACACACACCCAGACATAAATACACAGTCACAGTTGCAGATTGACTCATTCTCAGGTTTGTTGCGCACACATTCTCATGTTTCGTCCAGTAGTCATGATGAGGAGCAGCTGTAGGGTGCCGGCCTTTTCTTCTTCTCTTCGTTTGCTCCTCACCATCACTCTCTCTTTCTCTCTGTCTGTCTCTCTATCTCTCTTTCTCTCTACTGATCCATCTGCTTAGTTTCCCATGTGAGGACGCTTCACTGGGAAGATACTTACTCTTAGAGTGAGTTTGGCCAAGGGAAACAGACAAACAAGCAGACATGCTTGGAAGACCAGCATTTTAAAAGTATCTCCCTCTCTCTCTCTCTCTCTCTCTCTCTCTCTCTCTCTCTCCCTCTCTCTCTCTCTCTCTCTCTTTCCAGACAGGAACACTGGAATCCAAGGGGCAGCTGGAGATCTCACCACAGGGAGGTGGCAGCGGGCATGGCGTGGTCACCGGTGGCACGCCGGCGGGCAGCGCCAACGACGGGTTCGGCCAAGACGGCACCGGCACCGGCGGCAACAGCGGCAACAACAACAACGATGGCAGCGGTGGTGGCGGCGGGCAGCTGGTCGGGAGTGGCGGTGGCTACCAGTACCCGTACACCACCCTGTGCAAGCCCAGCCCGGACGCCAACATGGTGGACTGGGCCAGCAAGAACCTGAACCTGCACACGCAGGGCCTGTTCCGCCGGCGCGTCTCCATCGCCAACATGCTCTCGTGGAACCGCGGCTCCATCAAGAAGCCCATGCTCATCACCAGCGACCGCGCCGTCAAGAAGGAGGCCTGCGAGATGTTCAAGCTGGTGCAGGCCTACATGGGTGACCGGCCCGCACGCATTGACCGCAGACACGCCGCCCTGCTGGTCGTCACCAAGTGCTGGGGCACACAGGTGAACATCGTTATCTCCATATCCTACTATCTCATTTCCTACTTTAACCATTTATTTGACTAACTGTATGTATAAGTGCAGACATAGATGTATTAATTATTGCACCAAGCACTTTAGTGGACGTAGCACTTTATGGGGTTTTCTAGGGGGTATTTATTGGCAGCTAAATTAGGTACAAAGTAATGGGTGATTCATGGGGATGCAAATTTATATAAGGCAAATGGGTGAACAACTTCAAACTATATGCCTGTCTGTTTTTGCTCTAACAACATTTCGTTGTTATCCTGTAACAATGACAAATAAAAACTGAACTGAACTGAACTGAACTGATAGTAGACAGTCATATGTAGCATATTTTATTTTACATACCCTTATATTTAAGTATTGTACAATAATATACACTACCGTTCAAAAGTCACTTAGAAATGTCCTGTTTTCATTATTAATGTTGTAAATTAGAAATTGCTGATCTTTAATGCAATATCTACAGTACATACGTATACAGATGTCCATTATCAGCAACCATTCATCCAATGTTCCAAAGGCACATTCTGTTTACTAATCTGATATCATTTTAAAAGGCTAACTGAGAAAACCATTGGAGAACCCTTTTGCAATTATGTAACCACATAATGTAATCTGAAAACTGCTGCCCTGATTAAAAAACAATGCAACTGATATTCTGTCTATAATGGAGTGGAATGGAAATTTCTAAGTGACCCCAAACTTTTGAACAGCAGTGTATAAAACTCATAAATCTGAGAAATAATATAATCTGTCAAGTTCTATACATCTGTAAAGCTATACATCCATAGAATCTAGAACAGAATTCAATTTGTCATTGTGTGTGAAGTTTCTCCATCCTAACCTCCTGTCCCCATAGGGCCTGCGTGACGAGCTGTACGTGCAGCTGGTGCGGCAGACCACGGGCAACCTGAGCCTGCGCAGCCTGGCCTCGGGCTGGGAGCTGATGGCCATCAGCCTGGCCTTCTTCTCGCCCTCGCCCAAGTTCCGCCGATACCTCGAGGGCTACATCCAGCGCCACATGGAGCCCAGCAACGACAAGAAGAGTGAGTTAGACTGGCATCACTGACTGACTGTGTGTGTGTGTGTGTGTGTGTGAGTGTGTGCATGCATGTGGATATGTGTGAGTCTGTGTGTGTGTGTGTATGTGTGTGTGTGTGTGTGTGTGTGTGTGTGTGTGTGTGCATGCATGTGGATATGTGTGAGTCTGTGTGTGTGTGTGTATGTGTGTGTGTGTGTGTGTGTGTGTGTGTGTCTATAAGTGCATGTGGCATGTGGTGCTTTGTATAGTAGTGAATAAGGGGGTATAGAAGTTCATATTTCTTTGTGGGTGTGTGTGGGTGTGTGTGTAACAGACAGACAGAGAGAGTGGGAGGAAAAGTATGCTTTATGTGATGTTTATCTGTCATCGGCTTGATCTTTATTAGCTCCAAGCCTCTCCTATCAGATGAATGCAGAGCCTGTCGCCACAGTAGAGGGAGAGAATTAGCTGGGATTTAGCCGTGGTGTGTGTGATGCCTCTGATGTGTGTGTGTGTGCCTGGTGAGAGGACTAGGCTTATCCAGAGGTGTGTTTATGTTGAAGGAATTCCCTCAAGTCCCCAAAGCCACACAGAGCCAGGGAATATTGGTTTTGCAGGCTAAAATTATCATGGAGCCAGGCCAAATCAAACAGGATGTAAAACTGGAAAAGTGGGAAAAATAAGGAGGAGGAATGTGTGTGAGTGTGTGTGTGTGTGTGTGTGTGTGTGTGTGTGTGTGTATGTTTGTGTGTGTTTCTGTATGTGGTTGTGTGTTATAAGGGTTGTTGTTCAGAAGGTTAGGAGGCCAGAATGTTGTGATGTGTTTTTTTTTAGTCTGTACACTTGTGTCTGTGTGTGTGTGTGTGTGTGTGTGTGTGTGTGTGTGTGATTAAGTGTGATGCGTGTCTGTTTAATATCTCAGATGAGTCCTCCACTCAGACTCTAATCCTGCCCTGGCTTTCTGGTTTCAGTCTTGCAGCAGATCCAGGAACAGCAGGACATGAAGAACAAGAAGAACTCCAAGTCCAGGAAGAAGAGGAAACAGAACAATGAGGAAGAGGAAGAGCAGGGTGAGTCACACGGGGCCAGGGCCCCCAGCGGCCAGCCTTGACCCTTAGAGTGACCTCTGTCTCATCACACACACACAATAATAACAAACTCTGTCTCATCAAACACACACAAATCTAACCGAAAAAGACACACAAAAAAATGAAAAACAACTCTATTTACCTCTCTGTCTATCTTCAGTGGCCCCCTACCTGGCGCACTTTAAGCGTGAACTTGTGGGCTCTGTAAAAAACAGAATGCAGTCAATCACAAACCCCGAAACGTACCGACTAAGGGCTACCACCAAAAGTAAAATCACAAAGTGGCAAATAAGACGTCAGATTTATCTGACTAGGGTCACTACTAGCACAAGTATTGCCCGTACTTACAAAAAGTCGGTGATTTCTCCACAAAGCCCTGCGAAAACCGTCTAAAGCCAAAAATCTCAAAATCGCAAAAAGCAATGCAAAAAGTTCCAACAATACCAAAAGATCCCAGACGAGCTCCCAATTTATGAAACTGCCCGTCACAAGCCGAAGCATAAAGGGAGACGCACACTGGGTTACTTTCATGTAGGGGTATTTATTTAACAAAAAGAACCTTCTAACATAGAATGTCTTTGTATGATTATAGCGAATGGCGTCCGTGGCAGGAACGCTGGGTGGACCGGCAAACACAAAACCAAGCATGCGTCTCGGATCTCTCTTTTTCTGTGGCATATTGGCACCAGGTAGATTATATAGGCCCCCTCCTGCCAGACCTCAGGTGTAACCAACCTAGTAATCAACAGGTGAGATGAACAGAGAGAAACAAGGGAGATCGGAAGGCCACCAGAGGTAGCCAAAGTTTAGGTCAGGTTATTATCTAGGCGGCCACCAGGGTTGGGAACACATAACACACATAACACACACACACACACACACACACACACACACACACACACACACACACACACACACACACACACACACATACACACATACACACATGCACACCTACCCAGATTGTGGATGCACACACACATGCACACACAAACATATATATATATATATATATATACTGGGTAAAGAGGTTTGTGACCAATCAACCTTACTCAGATAGAACCCAGACGTATTTGACTGCAAAAAGAAACTCTCCTTAGTTCCATTATTTTATCATATCCAGATCCAGAATGTTTCCAAATTCGGTTCAGGCTGGAGCAGTTTGGCGTTGTTGGTGTTGAAGTTGTTGGTGTGTTTAATGTGTTCTCCAGTGCTACTCAGTGGAAAGAGTAAGAAGTGCTGGTGCACTTGTTCTCTCACACGTCATTCAGAGCAAGCTTTGGTCTCCGAGCACAACCTGAGCAGAGACACATTTGGCTCCAGCGGGGAGGTATCCGTGTGTGAAAGCACAGGAGTTTGGAGCACTCAAGTACATTCAGTCACATATACACACACACACGCACACACACATGCACGCACACATGCACACACACACGAGGTCCGAGCCAAGCAGAGGGATTAGGATAGAAAGGACGAAAAGCAGGCTGCAGGATCACAGAACTGTCTGTCTGTCTACGTGCCGTGTTGACCGGTAAATGTGTGTGTGTGTGTGTGTGTGTGTGTGTGTGTGTGTGTGTGTGTGTGTGTTCATGGAGTGACAGGCTGGGAGTGAGACCAGAGCAGCTGGCCAAAGAGAGGAGTCTCTGGGGTAGATTCTGCCGCTCCCATCAACTACCCAGCACACATACACACGCAGTCACATACACATACATTCACACACACAAACATGCACTCACACAAACATGCACACACACTCACACACACACACACACATAGACACACACACATACATACACACATACAAACATGCACACACACAAACACGCACACACATACACACACACACACACACACACAGACACACACACTCTTTTTCTCATCCCCTTTCTTTCTCTCTCTCTCTCTCCCTCTTTCCCTCTCTCCTTCTCTCTCCATCGCTCTTTCTCTCTAACAGAGGGAGATTAGAGCTCTGAGCTGCGTGACGTTCCTCAAGTCCCACGCTTCCCTGGCTCGCCGCCAGACAGAAAAGGAGGGAGCAAGGGAGAGAAGGAATGAGAGGGAGAGAGAGAGAGAGAGAGAGACCTGGAGGTGGATTGAGCTGGGTAGAGGAAGAAAGAGGGTGAGAATGAGAGGAATGAGTAAAGACAGTGAGAAGGGAAATGAAGGAGAGAGGGAGAAGTGTGGGGAAAGAAAGAGAGAAAGAGAGAGTAGTGGAAAGCTGGAAGAGGCAGACAGAGGTTTGGAGAGGGAGTGGTATGTGGAGGAGATGTTTGGATTTTTTTATTTTTTTGCATGTTAGAGAAGCTCATTTGGAAATATTGTCGAGAAATCACCATGTGGGATAGATAGAAGGATTGAAAAAGAAAAAGTCTGGTTATAGTCTTCCATGACTACAATCCAGCTTCAGTCTTCATGCTTCACACATGCCACACACTCATGACACACACACACACACACACACACACACACACACACACATTCACATACAATACCTCCTTTTCAAGCAGACAGCTCCAAAACAAAGAGAGAGTTTCAAAGCATTAGGAGGAAGGAGTGAAGAAGAAAAAGGGGAATGAGTGAACTCAGTGGGCAGATAATGGCCCTCGCCGGCGTCCTCAATAGGCCTGCATATTAATCAGCCTCCGAGGCGTGGAAGGGATCTTCAGTGCCCTCACACAGACGGTTTGGCTGGCCCTGCTCCCACACTAGTGCTGCTGCAGGTCAGGGCCCCCCTCCACCATGAGGTCCCTGAAGCCCCGAGCTTTTTACAACCGTATCTCCACTTGACTTTTCGGCGAATTGCTAGCAACAGTCCTCTAGCTGTCCGCTGTGTGTGTGCTGAATAAAAATCTGGTGCTCGTTCAGTCCTGGCTTTGTAAAAAGGAAACAAACCAAGTGGCTTGGAGAGTGGCACGGTTGAGCTCAAATATCAGCAGCCTTTTTTTGCTGGAATCACATACTGTACCTTTATAGACCTTTAAAGATCCAGCATAGCTCAGCACAGCGCAGTACAGCTGTCCGATCCTTGATCGTCCTAGCGTTCCATAATTCCTGCCTGGTTGTGCCACGGTAAACATGGAGGCTTATAATGAGAAGGCTTTCGAAGCAGGCCGGTCTTTTTACTGGGCCATTTGGTCACAGCTTTAATATAGTTCTCCCTGAAAGCCCTGTGTGCTTTTTTACCACAGAAGCACACATGCAGAGCCCAGTCACCCTCAGTTATGCAGCCAGTAACAACAGACATGGCCAAGGGGGGTACAGTGGCCAGAAGTGTTCACTGAGTCAGCCCCACAAGAGTGTGTGTGTGTGTGTGTGTATGCATGTGTGTTAGAGAGAGAGTGATAGAGTGTGTGTGTGAGAGAGAGAGAGAGAGAGAGAGAGAGAGAGAGAGAGAGACAGTTACACTGTTTACAGTGACACATTGAACACAGTCATTGTTAGTCAGCTCTGCCAGAGATCTGAGAAACAGGGCCAAATTTGTCCAATCAGAGTTCTTTGTTGGCAGACATATATCCCAGAATGCTCACTGCTCTCATGTTGGCATTCAGACAAGTCTGTGTGCATGCCCTGGGGCTGTTACCACAGTGTTTAATCTCCATCGCTAGCCACGGCCACATCACAGTGATAAACAAGCGATGAGACATTAGTGGGCCGTGTGACTTAGAGCCATGCCATCCCCAACCCATGCAGTTCACTGACACTAACAGGAAACACTCAGGCTTTAATGAAACAGCTCTTGTGACTCACACTGGAAGTGTGTGTGTGTGTGTGTGTGTGTGTGTGTGTGTGTGTGTGTGTGTGTGTGTGTGTGTGTGTGTGTGTGTGTGTGTGTGTGTCTGTGTGTGTCTGTGTGTGTGTGTGTGTGTGCAGTAATTTACCTTTGAGGGCCACTGAAGCTTGTTTAGTCAACTCTGAACTCAGGTCACTGCAAGCTATGTATGAATACTTAGGGAAGAACTTATGTTTGTTGATATAGAGCTATTGGCTGTACAGAGACAATAGAACTTCATTCTCAGCTTTGGTTCCTGATTAATTTTGGTTCCCTTCAGAGTTTATGCTGTCTAAGTACTTGGGGGGAAGTTTGGGTTCTGAATATTTCTTTTTGATCAAATTAAAGCCTCACTGAATGATTAAGGAGAGCAGCCATTTCAATTTGAATCCTGAAACACCAGTCAGAATTATAAATGCTGTTTTTTGGATTGGATTAAGAATGCATAATGTGACTCCCCCTCACTAAGAATACATATAGACTAGAGGGTGTACTGTGTCCCTAGTGACCCAGCACACCAAAATGACCCAGCACACCTTTGGTGTCAGTCTTCTAATGTACGTAGTCTTGATGGTGTTACTGGTGGTGTAGAAGAAATCCAGACCGCAGGAACAAAATTCCTCTTGTGGGTGATTTTGAAACTCTTTAAGTTCCCCCCAAAAAGTTCCTGAACCCCCAGTGGGAGTGGGGCTTTTTATGTGCTTGTGGTAAACTGGCGTGCATCTTCCAGGAAGTGATTCTGACTGTGGAATTACAAGTTGCAAATCTAAGGTTTTGTGGGAAAGCAAGCTGGGTCCACGTCAAGGCCAATTGGATAAGGACACTGTTGGGCAATCTAAGTGAAAGTGTAATAGCAATGTGCTGTTGCCCGTGGCATCTACATCCAGAGTTAGCTCTGAGCAGATAGCGTCAGACTGGAGGACTGAAACGCTGTTCTGTGACTGCAGTCCCTCAGGGTAATATTTAAGAGCTGGGCGTTTGATGTCCGCCATGAATAGAGGTGGGTGGACAAGAGGCAGGGCCGAGGCAGCTGTTGTGGTGAGCTGGGCCAGCGCTGCCGAGCCAGAAGAAGGACGTCACTTCTGACCCACACTGGGCCTCACCAGCTGTCTCTGTGGGCACCACGCATGGCGAATGGGCATTGTGCGCCAGCTTTCCAGGGCCCCCTCGGCCCCCTTTGCAGAGACGCGGGTGATAAAAGGCAGTGTGTGAGAGAGGGGTCTGTGGGCACGGGGTGCTGGGGCCAGTGGTATTGTGTCGTCTGTCGGGCTGTTTGCCTGGGGGCCCCCTTGGACGTGTGACCCACAATGAAGCCCCGTCCACTGGGGGCCCGTCGGGGTCAGTGGGGCGTGGGGATGAGAGGGATTACAGGACATGTTGTGGGCAGGGAGCCTGGAGGAGAAGAGTTGAACTGTTTTTTTTTTCCCTTCTTAAAAGCCATCAGTAACCGTCACAGCAGGAGCCCTCTGTTCTGTTTATTTTTACCTTTTCTTCTTGGACTTCTTTCAGCTCTTCGCCCTCTGTTCCTGCTCAGTGTTCGGCTCTGTCATTGGAGAGAAAACCGCCGTCTGTGATTTGTGTGTGTACTGTGTGTGTGTGTGTGTGTGTGTGTGTGTGTGTGTGTGTGTGTGTGTGTGTGTGTGTGTGTGTGTGTGTGTGTGTGAGAGAGAGAGAGTGTGTGTGTCATATTTACACATGCTCACTCTTCTCCCCATCTCACACTCCCATTTTGTGGCACACCACAGGGATACCACAATGGAGAGGAGTGTGTGTGTTTGATTACCGAGTTATGTGGAAAGACAAGGATGGCTAGACCAGAGTTAGGGAGAACAAGAACATGAGGAGATGAGAAAACAAGATCTGATATACAGTGTGTCAGTGTGTGTGTGTGTGTGTGTGTGGGGGGGGGTCTGTGTCTGTGTCTGTGTTTATGTGTGTGACTGTGTGTGACTGTGTGTATGTCTGTGTATGTCTGTGTGTGTTGGGTAGAAAACTCGCTGAGTGCCTATGCAGACTGGACGGTGCAGCCACGCCATGCGGCCGTGTGAAAAGCCTGGCCCTGGTGTTAACCGTTTTGTCACAGTGTGGCTCTGGGCCGCCTCTCTCCCGGCAGCAGCGTCCAGACTCCGGCGTCCGTCTGTGTTTGTGTGCCCTCCTCAGTGTCCTCAGTGTCTCGCTCATCCTTTGATGCTATCACACACCAGAGCATCCCTGCAATTATAAACACATACCATAGAAACCCTACAGTATACACATACACTAGTTCCTCCTCTGATGAACCCTCAGTGCAGACTTCAGGATACACATACAGACTAGTCCCTCCTCTGATGAAACCTCAGAGGTTGGCCCGGTCAGTGCTCTGCTAATTGAACTAACACAAATTGGTTCTTGATATCTCGCTGTGTCAGGTGTTTGCTGATATATCTAATTCGATTATGAAGCAATCCCAGACGAACAGTGTAGTGAACTTGCGTATTGTTGTTACGGATTTAGCAGAGTGTCAGATCTTTCTGAAAGGCTTGCAGTCCAGGTGTATGTGTGTGTTTCTTTGTGTGTGTGTGTTTATTTACATAAATTAATGGTTAAAATGTGTGTGTGTGTGTGTGTGTGTGTGTCTGAATGGTGTAATATAAAGAATATATAGAATCATATATGTAGAGGCTGTCTGATGTATGAAGAGGCTGACCAATTCTGTGTCAGAGTTGAGTGCTGGTGTGTGTGTTTGGATGTGTGCTTGGGTGTGTCTTAAGTAAGAACTTGTGTGTCTGCCGGCTGAAGATGTTTAGTATATTTGTGTTTGTGTATGTGTGGGAACTTGTGAAATTGCACAATAAACCAGTCTGTAGTGTGTATGTCTATGGCTGTGTCCAAAACGGAAGGCAGCTGCCTGCTGCCTCACTGCCTTCAATGGTCTAACTAGTCACTTGCCATAGCAGGCATCAATGTATTGTACAAGTTATGAACTTTGTTTCGGATGACCTAGCAAGATAGCAACTCAGAAAGCCACTGCCAGGATACCAACAGTTGACTTAATCAGTGGGAGTTGCAGCAGAGACGTTCTGTACTCTGTGTGTGTGTGTGTGTGTGTGTGTGTGTGTGTGTGTGTGTGTGTGTGTGTGTGTGTGTGTTGTGTGTGTGTGTGTTGTGTGTGTGTGTGTGTGTGTGTGTGTGTGTGTGTGTGTGTGTGTGTTGTGTGTGTGTGTGTGTTGTGTGTGTGTGTGTGTGTTGTGTGTGTGTTAGTGAGCAAGTGGAGGTGCTGGCCTGTGTCCCGTGCAGCTGTTGTGTTTGGGGTGTGTGTGGGGTGTGGGCTGGAGGTGTCGTCTCACGGGTCATCCTGTCTTGGCCTGGCAGGAGCAGTGCTGAGCAGGGCAGGGCTGGACAGGGCAGGGCTGCTGAGGCAGGGTAATGACTATTTCACTTTACTGGCCCCTCCGGCAACCTTGACAGCAGGCTCCATTTACAGCCTCCTCCTCCTCCTCCTCCTCCTCCTCCTCCTCCTCCTCCTCCTCCTGCTCCATTCCTCCATAGTTCCGCTCTTTCTGCTTCTCTCTTTCTCTGCTTACAGCTCCAAAAACATCATGTCAGATCCAGACCTCCAGAACCCCAGAGCTCCAGCCCCAGCCCAGCCCTGCTCCAGCCCAACACTGAGCAACTGAGCCGGGCCAGAGCATCCACATCCACTCCCCACACGACCCACCGCACCTCACTGCATTCCTGTCTTGCTATGAGACTGAATGATATGTCAGAACAGAGGCATCTCTCTCTCCCTCTCTACCTTTATCCCTCCCTCGCTCAATCTTACTCTCTTTCTACTTGCCAATTACTTTCTCATTAAATATCTCCTTCCATTTGTTCTTTCACTCTCTCTTTCTTTGTCTAACCCCTCTTTCTCTCTCTCTCTCTCTCTCTCTCTCTCTCTCTCTCTCTCCCCTTCTCTCCCTGTCCTCTCTGTAATTATGGCTGATAGCTGTCTCATTCCTCTCCTGATATATGGTGGGTGAGCAGCAACATCCCCTTCACCCCTGAGCAGCAGCACGTCCCCAACCTACCCCCCCCCACCCTTCTGCACATCCGCACCCTTCCCCTCCGCCAGAACTCCCTATCCTCCCCCCTCCCTCTGCATATTTATAATAGTCTCAGTAATCGCCCCCCCATCAGCAGTAATCAGGAGCTACCTTCCTTCCTCCTCCTGCTGCTGTTGCCACGGCCACCACCAACCTCAACTCCTCCTCGCGCTTTCGCCCAGCTGTGCCCCTGCCCCTCCCCACCTGTCGCACGTAAATCACCTCAGCGTGTGTGGACGTCTCGGATGAGTATCGGGGAGGATCCAGTTACCTCTGACCCATCCCTCACCACCCCCCCACCCCCCCATCTCTCTCCATCGCCCTCCACACACCAATAGAGGAGGGACATGAGTCATCTCCATAACGCACAGGTCAACACTGAAGTGAGCGAGGTGGAGGCGGACAGGGGGGGCGGGGCGGGGGGCGGGGCGGGGGGGGGGGGGGGGGGGGGGGTAATAAGTGGTTCTCCTCCTCATCTGCGTCCGTGAGTTCACGTCACACTGAGATTATTTATGCATCACTCACTACACCGTGACTCACGCACCGCTGTCTGTGTCGGCCGTGGAGCCTACGAAATAGATCTGATGAAGTGCAGGGAGCACCTCTAATGAGGTAATGCTTTACAGAGCTGTGATTCACCATGGTTGTTCTGTCGCAGATTTGGTCTTATCTGCGAAAGAACATTACAGTGGCAGGAGTTGTGCTGACTGTCTTGGGACTTAAAGAACGGCAGCGGTTTAGTAAGCAAGAGGGGATTAACCTTTAGTGGTCATTTAAAGACTGTTTTAGCCTCAGTAGTTGCGTATGGTAGGTACTTTAGGTCTTAATTGATGCTGTTTGCTGGTAGATATTTTCGTACGGGTGACTTTGAAGAAATTCTCTGGAATGTCCCTGTTGAAAAGAAAGCACCCGCAGCCAGGGGAGTTGCTTTTGATCATGTGCTGGTAACTGGATCTGTTGTTAGGCTTTCTTCAGCAGGGAGTGTTTTCTTACGCTCCTCTTGAACCTTAATAAAACATCCTGGTTATGGGGGACCATGGCATTATGAGTAGATGGCAATAATTTAGCTCTCAAACAGATGCACATGCACATATGAAGGCACACCCATATACAGACACACACATGCGTACTCACATACACATGCACACACATGCACGCACACACACACTAACACACACACACACACACACACACACACACACATACACACACACACGCCATCAGGCACCTGCACACATATGCTCATACTAACACACTCACACCTAGATTTCTAGACAGAGAGTTCAAACGCATGTACTGTATAAGGACTGCTTTTGGCCTGAATCTGCTGCCTTAAACACTCTAGAAAGTCTTTGTTCAAAAAAGCATCCAATCAGATGTTGACATGACTGCTTACTGCTTTAGCACTGGTCAGTGACCTCTGC
>NW_027468881.1:15586424-15641424 GCF_046254945.1 Alosa pseudoharengus | reverse complement strand
CACCAGCTTCATCAAGGGGATCATCTGAGCGTGCTCCTGGACTCGTGTGACCCCCATCTGACTCCCCCCCTCCCATCCCACTGCCACACACGCTCCCCGCCCTACATACACACACACACACACACACACACACACACACACACACATACACACACACACACAGCTGTCCCACCCGCACCAAATCACTGTTCTCCTCCAGCCTCATCTGTCGTCAGCACGCTCAGTTCAAACCCGCCAGCTTCCAGTGACTCATGACTGCAGATGGTTTTCTTCATCGGAGTGGATTATCTCTTCTGCTTTGTATGATCTTTGCTGAGATTTGGACTGCTGAAAGAAAGAGTGATGTCTCCTCCTCATGGCCTGGATCCACACAGGGTCCTCTCTCCTCATATTTTGCTCCACACACTGGACGACTATGCTGGCGTAAAAATCAGCATGTTGTGAGCAGCAATAATGAAAACATGACGAAACAAAACTTATATGATGATGTACAATTTACTGTGCAGGGACGTTTGTTTTGTAAAAAAAAAAAAAGTCAAACTTTGGCTTTTAAAGATGAGAGCATGATGAGCACACCTGGTATTTTTTCTGCTTCGCGCCCTTTCTGCTGTGGTGAACAATGTTTGTCCAGGATTTACGACCACCACCACCATGGACACGTCAGAGAATTGAACTTTATGATCTTTGATTAAGCGTATGTGAGCAATGGCTCTGCTCTTTCTCTAATTTAATTTGGAGCGTTTTGGGCTGTTTATTTCATTCACATTCTTTGTAAAGCACAGGCCCAGTGTGAGAGCATGGAGGGGCCTTAACCTCTTCACTTGCCTCAGGTTGACAAACAATAGACCTGCTGTTTCGGCCCCTTGGATGGAAGAAAATAAATATTTATACGCCCCTGAGGGCCTGTTCACAAATGGTGCAAAAAAGCATGGCTACGTGTGTGTGTGTGTGTGTGTGTGTGTGTGTGTGAGTGTGAGTGTGTGTGTATGTGATGCTGGCTCTGGCCTCCAAAGGCATGAGAAATCACATGTCCCGCACGGCCGGCTCGGCGGTAGATTCCACCGCAAATGAAAAACAAAGTGGAATGTGTCTCTCTGGAGCCTGTTCAGCTGTTTCACTGGAGACAATTACAGTAGGGCAGCAGTGGAGAGAGACACAGAGAAGAGAGAGAGAGAGAGAGAGAGCATTAGTAGTAGTAAGAGTTTGTGGGTGGTGGTAGTGATGGTGGAGCTGGTACTTCAAAAATAGCTGCTTCAGTTTCCCCTCCAGACATGAACAATTATACCTTTGATGGAGCCTACATCAGATGCTAATTTTAACAGTTAGCAGGTCAGGGGAAAGGAATGCAAGGGGAGGTGAGCTGCACTGGATTGGGCTCTTCCATCAGGGCAGACAGATCTGGATGTCCTGCTAGACTGATACTCTTTGGAGGGAGAGTGACCACCTACACACCTACAAGGGCTATTAAAGAGCTCTTTGTGGAATCTTAGTCCTACTTGTCACCACCTGGTGGTGTCTTCTTTCAATACCACTGTCAGTCATCCTTAAGGTCCTTTATACACACAACGTTCCTCATGATTCTCTTTTTAAGGAACCAGCAGGGGACCTGAGTGAGGAGATATCTTAAATATCTCTGTGAATACTCTAAGCTGAGTGCTGACTGTTGTGTGGATTAAAGTCCTGAACAAAAGGCGCAATCATTTAAAATAATGAAATTGAAAAGAAAAAAATATAAGAATGGATTTTGGTTTGTTGAATGCCAAGCCACAGCTTGGTTCCAGATTGCAATCACATAGAGAAAAAGTAGGACTGCTCTGAGGAAACCATTAGCAAAACCATTAACTGAACTGGTATTTTTAGGCAGGGAAATCGCCTAACAAGGATTTTCCTATTCTCTCCTAAAGCCTGCACCTCAGACCGATGGAGGGGTGGTGGAGAGATGGGGAAATCCATATTTCAGCTGTCTGCCCTGCTCAAAGGCCCAGCCAGCCTGCACCGGCTGCACAGTATATTTAGCTCTGTGGTCGCAGGCTGAGCTTTGGGCTTAGTGCTCCCCTCTCTCTCTCTCTCTCTCCCACTGACTACCCACACACTGTCAGTGGTTGTATGTACTTCTCCATAGGTCCCATGCCGTGTGTGTGTGTGTGTGTGTGTGTGTGTGTGTGTGTGAAAGTGTGTGTGTGAAAGTTGAGATTAGTGTACAGTATATGTTTGGGTATGGACACATATAGTATTTGTTTTCCGCAGACTTCCCCAAAAGCTAAAGATCCCCCAAATGAAAGGGTACAGCCAGCCCAAAAGTGATCCTAAAATGGCGTACAGCAGGTTGTTAAAAACCTCTTGCCGACTGAGCTGAATATCCTCTACCTATTCTGCTCTCACTGGACTCAGAGGTCACAGCTTTAACATGTCTGGGCCCAGTGGTTCAGAAAGGCAACTTGCCTGGGTGTGGTTTAGAAAGCAATAGATACTTACACATACATAATCATAGTACACTACTTGATAGTAAAGTGTGTGTGTGTGTGTGTGTGTGTGTGTGTGCTGTAGAAGCTAAGGCCAGCAGGGTGTGTCACACATTCTCAGCTATTCTCAACTCTCAGCACTCTCCCCTCCATAGCCCACAGGAGGAACCCTTCTGCCGTGCAGTGCATTACAGTGTAGGGAGGCTCGCCTGAAATACACTCTGGATAGAATTACCGGAGGTTCCAGCTCATTAAATGCTCGTCTCTTCTATCACCTTCTCTGCACAGACTCTCTCTCTCTCTCTCTCTCTCTCTCTCTCTCTCTCTCTATCTCACACACACACAGACACACACCATTCCTCTTACCACTCTTTCCTTCTCCCTTCTCTCTCCTGTCCAGACTATTTCATGTGTAGAGATGCAGACCTTTGCCAGGGATTTTATTGTAATAAATACTCCAGTCAAAACAGCTGAAGGGGAATTTGAGGATTCTGTGCACAGTAATCACATACAGATACACACTCAGAGAGATCGAGGCGAACACACACAAATACAAACACACATGCAGACAAACATCTTTTCAACACTATTTTCCTAAGGGCGTTTAACATGTCACCACACACAAACACACACAAACATGAACACACAGCCAAGCACCCATTCAACACAACCTTCTTACCCAGGGTCTGCCATGGCTGGTATGTGTGGAAGGACTAGGTCTGCAACCAGTGTACATATGATCACATGTGAATAGCTGCACGCTTCTGGTTACTGTAAGTTTAAATCAGGACTCATGCCGCTAGAGTTGTCAGTAACACAGAAGAAGACATAAGATAAATAAGTTCTTGTTTCAGTTGTTGCTCCCGTTTAAATCCACACGTGTCTGTTTTTGTTGAAATATGTATATATGCTCCAGCCTCTCCTAACAGTGAAGACTGGCCAATGGCGTGATTGATGAAACAGGAACATTTTACTATGTGACTTCATTAACTGTACATGACTGCAGTTGCCTCTCAGCAAGAATGACTCCCTCAGCACAACCCTCCTAATTTTTGCACTTAATACCCCCTTGACTTTTTCCCTACCCCACCCCAGGCCCCTCTCTGTATGGGTGTCATAGGCTCACACCAGAGTTGATGACTCCTTGTTGTAAATGCTCTTTGCAAGTTTTTTTTCTTCTTGAGGTATGTAATGTGTGCGAGTGTGTGAGTGTGTGAAAAAAAGAATACAAAATAATTGTTGGATGTGGATGCATTTAGATATCCATAGTTTCCTAAATAATAAATAATTGTGGGAAAATAAATAAAGTTTGTAAATTTACTGATAACTGAAAGAGTGCAACGTTTTTGTTAGTGCAGTGACTTACTTACAAACATACACACAAACACACACATATACACATGTTTGTGCGCTTTCTCTCCCACACTTACACATTAGCCCATACCCACACACACACCCACGTACCCACACACACACATGTCCATTGTTGACAGATTGACAGAATTAACTCCAGATGTTTAGGCTCGGCGTTTCTCCACAACAACATTGGCGACATGTGAAGGACAAAGAGATTGAAAGCCCCGGCCTTAATCCCCCTGCTCCTGCGTAATTAAAATATGCTGAATCACTGCAACACACACACAGCCGTGACACTGGCGTGACATTCTCCCTGACCCCCACAGCTGTGCGTTGATCGAGGCTCGTTGACAACCGCTTGCGGCCTCGGGTCCAGGGATTGGCCTTCGAGCTGCCCACACTGAAGATTATCTGGATTTCGGAGGCAGGCTATGTAATACTTGTACCTCTGCGGGAGTGTGATCCAGAGCTGCAAGGCTGTGACGCTATAAGCCGAGGGCTCAGCTCTTAAGAGGCACGAAGGCTAATGCACAGGTAGCTGCATTTCAAGCCTCCCTAGAGAGAGATGGGAAAAAATATGAGTCATGAGATAACAACAGAGGTTCTACTGGAAGCAAGGAAAGAGGGAGGAAGGCCAAAGAGGGAAACAGACAAAACCAGACTGAGAAAAGCGCTTGGACAATTAGCACCTTCCATTCAAATTTATAATCTATGTTTCAAACAACGTCTCATAAAATTGCTTTAAGGATTGGAAAATTACATTGCTTGTGTTAAAATAACTTATTTGCATGTTGAACTCCCAGTATTTTGCAGACTCGAGTAGAAACGATATGGTCTTTTGGGCCCCCTGCGTCGACTTCAAGGCAGCGCTACCTGGAAGGCGCTAGGGTTAGGCAAGGCAGCGCTGCCTTGAAGTCGACAGAGGGGGCCCAAAACACCATCATGCAGTAGAAACACCCCAAACAGCATATTCATTGAGACAAATGTTTGTTTATCTTGTTCATTGGAGAGAAGCAATCTTTAGTGTGCATCGTTAATAGATAAGCTTGCACATTTATTATCAAGTTTACACACATTTTCACACATTCAAACATTTAATAAATCAGAGCCTAAAAATTCTCCCTGTTGGACAGCTTAGGATGCTGTAGCCTCTGCTGCAGGTTTTGAATAGGCTGACATGATCAGGCAATACATAAAAGGAAATAGTAAAGATCCTGAACAACTTAGATATGACCATGTCTAGTCCAGATCTCTGGCCTAGTGGGGAGCACGAACATTCAAAATCCTTTAATGCAGCCCCAGATCTAAAAGAATACATTGATCACCAAGACTAGTATAGTTGGATTGTTATTTGCAATCTGAAGCCAAGTAGAATCTTTTCCCCAGAGCAGCAGACTGGGCAACATCAGGATCTAACCCTAGCAGAGAGAAACCAGCTGGAGGAGAAGGCTAACACTAGCAGTATGTTTTGCATTTTCAGATGGCTGAGTATCATATCAGATTTGAAGTGGACACCTGATGTGAACTTGTTTATCTGAATCATCATTTCATCTGTATTAATAGACCCAACCTCATTGTGTGACACCAGCGGACCTGAATTGACCGTGGGAAATGGGAGAAGCCCGTCTAAGGACCTTAGAGACTAAGACTGAGAGAGGCCTG
This sequence comes from Alosa pseudoharengus, assembly GCF_046254945.1. Taxonomy (NCBI): domain Eukaryota; kingdom Metazoa; phylum Chordata; class Actinopteri; order Clupeiformes; family Clupeidae; genus Alosa; species Alosa pseudoharengus. The sequence continues at coordinate 15,635,944 of NW_027468881.1, read as the reverse complement.
TGTCTCCTCTGAGATGGGAGTCTCCAGAGCAGCAGACTGGGAAACATCAGGATCTAATTCCAGCAGAGAGAGACCAGCTGGAGGAGGAGAGGAGATCTGGCTTCTCAGCTGGTTTTAACAGAGGAGGGAGGGCACCAAAGACAAGGCTAACGCTAGCTGCAGTAAGTTAAAACATTTTTAGATGGTTGAGCAGACCACACACCAATGCTAGCATGAATGCACCAACACATTCTGTCACTTGCCCCTATACATCATTGCTGAACTACTCAACTGAAAAGCATTCAATAAACAATGGATTTTATTGAGCAGCGAAAACAGAACTGAATCATTATCGACAAAGCAGCAGTAAAAGGGTTTGTGTGCGGTCCGCTTATGAGAAGAAGTAGACACCTCATCACTTCATCTCATTTCCACAGACCCAATTCCGTCATGTGACAGTAGGAGACCTCAGCTGGCCGTGTGGGATTGGGCTAGTCTGTTTCAAGAGAAACTTGGTGACGGAGACTGAGAGGCCCATGTCTCATTTGACCCCCTCAGACTCCACAGACAGAGAAACATCAGGATCTGACCCCAGCAGGGAGGAAACACCTGCTGAGAACACACACATGGAGTGCAACATATAAAATAATGTCATTAGACATATGTCATTAGAAATGCTTTATTCCAATTTCATGTGGTGGTTACTACTGTAAGATGGATTTTGGTAGTTGAAGAGGGGGGGGGGGCAGAAGGCCCATCTACTAGCCTACTGCACCTGTGTGCACAGTAGTGTAATCCCACACATCTTTACAGATAACACAACAGCTGGAACTGGCACTGGGAATATGAGGAAATTGTTCTATGCCCACTTGGCTCTGAGTTAGCCAGAGAGGGATCTTTGAGTTAGCCTAGTGGTCAACATGAACCTGGATTCCTGGCCCGTACAGCCATAGCGACCCACCACCTGCCCTATGACAACTCTGCCCGGATTCCTGGCCCGTACTGCCTGGCGACCCACCACTTGCCCTATGAAAACTCCTAATCCCCCTGGACAATTCCATTTCCTACACTGGACTATTTGAACTTTCTGACACTAAATAGGATTAATGCATTATCATACCAGATATGTAACCATCCCACCTCTTCTAACATACACCTCAGGTGGCTTTAACACCATGTTCTATTCTCTACATTTATCATGTATACAGACCTTACTGTTCTGTAACTGACCCTAGGCAGATGGGTCAGGCCCTTGAGTCGTGGATCTGCTCGAGGTTTCTTCCTATACTGTATATCCAATCCTAGGGAGTTTTTTCTTGCCCTTTTCTTGCTTTTCTTCATCCTGCTAATGAAGCTGGAAGATGGAGATCGCCAACACAAGCGTGAATGCTAGTCCAGCAGTTGTGGTGGCATCTGTGGTGGAGATGGCTAACACTAGCACAAATGCTATTCCAGCTGTGTTGGACTGTGGGAAGATGGCCAAAGCTAGCTCAGAGGCTCCCCTCTTGGCAAAGCCAGTGTCTTGGAATGCCCACATTGGAATGGCAGCAATACCAGCCAGGAGCTCACAGCAATGTGCAGCGGACCCTACAGCCTGGGAAGTTTGAGGATCTAACCCCAGCAGACAGAGACCAGCTGGAGGAGGAGAGGAGAAGGAGGCTTCTCAGCTGGTTTCAACAGAGGGCTAACGCTAGAAGCAGTAAGTTGGACATATTCAGATGACTGCATTTCCTAAAAGTTGTAGTGGACACATGATGTGGACTTGCTAATTTAAATCATCATTTCATCTCTCTCTATTGGCCCAAACCTGTCACGTGACACCAAGACACCTCAGTTGGCCATGGGGGATGGGAAGAGCCCACCTCAGGAGCTTGGAAAGGGAGACAGAGAGAGCCCCATGTCTCAGAGGGCTAAAGCTAGTTGCAGTAATTTGAACATTATTTAGGGGGTTGAATCATGGACAGATTATGAACTTTCGGGCCCCTGGGCCCAGATGTATTAAGGGCCCCCCACGAATTGTTGCATATGTGGGAGGGGGGTTTGGGGGACCTCCCCCAAACATTTTTTAATTTGATTGATGTGATTTCCTGTATTCTGGTGCATTTTGGGGATGGCCAATACTTTAATTCAATCAATAGCCTACATCCTGATTTGTTGATATTGAGGCAGTGATTCCATGCAAAGGCTTGGGTTTCAGGTCCCCCTGACCCCTTGGGCCTGGGCTTGGTAGGCCCGTGCAGTAATCCATCCCTGGGTTGGATATCCCAGAAAAGTTGAAGTGCCACTTGAAGTGGGCACCTGATGTGGACTTGTTAATTTAAATAATCATTTCATTTCTCTCCATAGGCCCAAACACTGAAAGAATTGAATTGACCGAGGGGGACAGGAAGAGCCCGTCAGGAAGACATGGTTTGTCAGAAGTCCCCAGAGCAGTGGACGCCACAGACTGGGCAACATCAGGGTCTAACCCCAGCAGAGAAAGACCATCTGGAGGAGAAGGCTAACACTAGTAGCAGTAAGTTTAGCATTTTCAGATGGCTGAGTATCATATCAGAGTTGAAGTGTACACCTGATGTGAACTTGTTCATTTGAATCATCATTTCATCTTTCTTCATAGATCCAACCCTGTCATGTGACACCAGGGGACCTGAATTGGCTGTGGAGGATGTGAGGAGCCCATCTCAGGATCTTAGAGACCAACACAGAAAGAGGCCCGTGTCTCTCCTGAGAAGCCCAGAGCAGTGGACCCCAGAGACTGGGAATCGTCAGGATTCATTGGGACTGGATCTAATCCCAGCAGAGAGAAAACGCCTGCAGGAGGAGAGGAGGAAGAGACTGAACGGCTGGGCTCACCAGAGGGAGACCAAGGCCCTCCGCTTCACTGTTCTTAACGCAGCCACACAGGCTGCAAACAGCTGCCGTAACAACAGCAGCCAAAGAGGAAAGAGGATCCTACGGCAGTGAGGGTTTATACCCCTCTGCCTCCGGCCTTGTGTTTACGAAAAACAACCATGGGTTTATCCTCAACCTATACCAACCCCACTCTCACTCATGCCATATTGTTTAATTACTAATATATTTATTTTTCAATGTGGAAGACAATTTGTTGTTTGGGCTTCCCCTATATCACTCTATCTAGCATAAAGATAAAAGGTTCTGTAATTACATTAATAACACTCAAAAGCATTTAAGCATGAAGCAAGGCTGACACCAAGACATATGATTTGTACTGTTATTGTGAGGGAGAATTACGGGACAGACAGATGGAATGCTATGACAATATGAATGTGTGTGTGTGTGTGTGTGTAGTAATACCTCAAATTATTTATTATTGCAGTATCAAAGCATCAGTCAATGAGAGATTTTGTTTCTCAGACCTCCAGGCATGTCCCATACAACACTTCTGTTTCCCCCTGCGCCAGCCCGTAGCCTGTTCCGCTCGCCCCTGGACAGGGCCATGGGAGAGCCTCTCCAAGCGTGAAACAGGATTGTGAGATGGGGGCTTTTAATCTGTCCTGTTAAGAGTCTGCTCTGGTCCTGGGGAACCTGCGAGGTGCCCCTTATACTGTCCCCCTTGGCACCTTGTTAATCTGTTTGCAGGGATCCTGGCATGTCATGAGGGCCTTGAGCCTCTCACTCATAGGCTCTACATCAGGTGACTTCTTTGCACTCTCTTAAGATGTGGTATTTTGTTGTTTGCTCAGACACACTGCATATTTGGCCATTGGGCCAGTTATTTTTGTTCGACAGGAGATCTATTTTTTATCAAACTTTGTTGTTGAATAGCAGGTGTCCTAGCTCAATGCAATTAGAAGAGATAGCCTACAGTTCGTTGGTCAACTAACCCAAACAAATCTGAATATTCTAAGTATCATGTAACATATTATTGATAGTGTGGGCTTTTGAGATGACATATTACCAAATATGTGCAGTTTTTCAGCAATCAACAAGATAGCCAAATATTTTGTTCAAACAAAACTATAGTGGGACAAATAAGGATTATTTGAGCTATACTGCACTCTGGTGGCTACTAGAGGAAATTACACTGTTATAAGCAAACCACACTAGTATTCTGTCTGTCTTGGTCAAAATGTGGTTAGAATGTCACATGATTAAAAATGTTTTATGATTTATTTTATTGATTAAAAACATTACATTTGGCTGACGGATTTTTAGCCAAAGCGACTAACAACAGTTTAAGTTTTAAAGCAATTCTCAACAATTTTAGGACTATTTAAAAAACGGTAGTACAGTAAGAATAAGTGCATCAGTGAGTGCTGTTTTTTAAAAGTTCCGTGTCCGTTCAAGACGGCTGGTAAGTGCTAGGATCGGCAAGACTTGTTGTAAGTGGTGCTATGAGGAGATGTTCTCTAAAGAGCTGGGTCTTCAGGAGTTTTTTGAAAATGGAGAGGGATGTCCTTGCCCTTGTAGGAACTGGCAGTGTGTTCCACCAACGAGGAACAACAGATGAGAAAAGTTTGGATTGGCCTGAGCGTACCGGTGGTAGAGCTAGACGTCGTTCGTCTGAGGAGCGCAGCGGAAACAAAAACAAAAGGTGAAGGGAGGATGAGCCTGAGATAAGACCAGGGGTTTTACAAGTTCATTGATTTTGTGTCAAGAGAACAATACATTGCTACATTACTACTGTAGCAAATCCTTACCACAATGAGCAGTGAGTTTTGCCCTGATCAGAAATGTGCATAAAAAGCTGTAACAAGTCAACATCCAAACTAAGAGCAATAATGATTTCAAGTGTGAACACAACAATACAAAGATGATCAAAAAAAGTCTTCTCAGCAAAAGGGCTTAAAATGACAGAATATAAGGCTTAGGTGACCTGAAGAACTATTCATATTTCTTGAAGATTTGCAATATTTGATACAGGTATTAAACTCATTCTACTCCTGAGGAACTATAAAAGACTACAAACTACAATCATCACTGTTTTGCTCATCTACCTCATGTATATTTTTCAACCTTATTTACAATATTGTAATTAATGTAATACTGCACTGAACTGCCTTGCACTGTATTTATATTTAAATATGTAATATTATTGTATATATTTTGTGTATTGTATTGTTATTGTATATTATTATTGTATTATATTGTATATTATATTGTATTTTTTTACAGTATTTTTGTATTTGTATTTGTATATTTCTTACTGTCCTTTCTGTTTTTACTCTTATATGTAAACCTGGCCAATAAAGCTGATTCTGATTCTGAAGAGTGTGGTCTGAGACTTAATGGCAAACATTTATAGCAACACCAGACTATTCAATTTTCTGATCACAGTTGGCAGGAGTGAGCGTGTACTTGCCATATTATGATCGATGGCAAACAGGGCACAAAGGCCAAGAGGAACTGAAACTCAACTGAAAGTGAGAAGTGTTCTTTAGAAGCTTGATGCTTCCAGGCGACTGAACTGAAACACAGTCTGGCAGCACCAACCCAATCATCCATCAACAGCCATGAAAAAAATCATTAGTCTTTATACACTGCAAACATTATCCATGGGTTTGAACTAATTTAAGGTATAAGAACTAAAACAGAGGCTTAACTCAGCAGGAAGACAAATACATTCCCCTCTGATTTATTTTCGAAGCCACGACAACCAGCCCCAGCCTGGGATATGGCACATGTCCTGATTGGCTGGATGTCACTTTACATATCTCCCAGCCTGTTCTCAGACATTGGCCAAAAGAAATACACGACAACCAGTACAATATAATCAGAGATGTTTATTTCATTTCATGAGACAAAAAAACACTTTAACCCAGATAAAGGACTGTTGGCAGATGCAAGCTTCACATTAAGATTTTGCCAAGATGGAGGTGGTTACAGAATCTCAAACAAAACTTCAACTGGAGAGAGGTTCAAAAACTCATCATGTAGTTTTGGCGGCGTGGTTTTCCAAGTCAACCTGCAGGCAGAATTCAAGATTGGGAAACTCCTTGGTGACCAATACACAATGTACTACAGACTTACAGGCCATGTTGAAGGGGATTATTGTTAATTATACTTAAAAAAAAACAATTGATAGTTAAACATACAGGCTCTGAAGAAGACAGTAGTCGCAACGCGTCAGCCCTGCATATTAAAGGCTTTTTAATTATATCAAGCAGTGTGCCTTTGGGATCTTTGGCAAGACTTTAACCACAGTCACTACTGACGTTGAGTTTAGCCATATTTTAAAGATACATTAAATGTGTTAAATCAATTGGTTAGCATTTACCCAAGCATTTCTCTGTCAATTTACAAAACTGATTCATGCCCTTAAAACACAACTTGACCAACTAATTCCAATGAGATAAATATTAATTTGATGTTTATATTAAGTTTACATGTCACTGTTTTGTTTGTTTTGTTTAAATTAAGTTTACATGTCAACATTATTGTGTTATACCTTGGTGTATCAGGAGTAGGCATTTATTACAAAGCATAATGCATTGTCATAATGCTAAAAGAAAATAAATTGCAAACTGCTTTTCTGAATGTGTTGTGCCACTGTATTCAAGCATTAATTGATGTTAGGAACACGGAATAACAGATAGTTTGTGCATTCTCCACTCCATTCCATTTCTAACATAAAGTGGGAACAAAGCGATGTTCATGATGTCCGTGATTAAGAAGTTACTTAGGTGCTTCACTTTCCTCTTACATGATTCTATTGGATAACTTTGGTAAAACATGTTAGTTCATGTACTGTAACAACATTGAAACAGGACTAGTTTGTATAATTCCATATTTTATGGTTTAGTAATTTTGACAACCCCTCTTTTTCCTTTTTTCAAAGTTGAAAGTGTACACTCTCAAGCTCCATTGTGCACGACAGGATTTAAGGACCCCAAAAGAACCCCTGACATGAAAGGCTATGATCTAACAGCCTCTTCCTTTCACAAACTCCTTACAGTCCTTAGCAAAGCTTCAGTTGGATCATCTGAACGCTTTGAGGACTGAGGAAGAAATAGAAGCATAAAGCTGGAGACAGGATTCCAGGAACATATGAAAAGTGAAGTCGGTGCCTAACTCCCCTGCTGGTGAACCTACACAGAAGTCCTCAGAGAGGAACTTGAGAGTTTCATTATAGTGGATAGAATCCACTATCTTGAAATCTCCTGGCTTCTTCTTCTTCTAACCTTTTCATTTTACCTTTTCAAGAATGAATGCAACTCTAACCACTTAACGTACAGACATGTTGAAATAACAGTTCTGAAGGTCTGGAGTGGGGCAAGAGTTATTTTTTCAGATTTTTTAAGAAATGGGTGATTAAAAATGTTAAAAAGCTCATTTCCCCCCCATAGACTTGAATGGCTGTGATGTCATAATGGCTCGTTAAAGGACCAGTATGTAGGAAATAATGGAAAATAAATGGTAACCATTCCAAAAATGATCACCATTTGTTGTCAGAGAGTAAGGAAACACGATGAATTGAAGTAATGGCTTATTTGACATTACTATAACCTGTATAACCACGTAAAACCCATGAAAAAAATGAGTTACGGGGCGGAATCTCTTGGAATTTTTTTGGAACCAACAATAGTAAACTATTACTATAATCACAAACCCTATGCTACTATACAATAAAGTAGCCTGGTCAAATCAGTTCCATATGCGGGTGACTTTGTAGTTCTTCAGAGCCCTATTTTTACAACCCTTGCTGTCTATACCATGTCCATTACGGACACTATCATCACTATTGCCACTGGCACCTCCAGCTATGTTGGGCAGAGGGAAATAAGCATGGTATGCTTAGTGGACACTGTCGCAAAGACGTACCTCCATTCACAGACGCACCGTGACTATCAGTCAATAGACGATCGATCATATTCTCCAAAAGGCAGATATTCTCCTTCAGAATCATAATAGGTGAATAACAGATCCAAGACTTCATCACACGTGAATTTTTTTTCAACATTTGGTGTATTTCTGCTTCAATTTGTGCAAAACTATGGCCCGCATCGCTTCCGCGTTATGGAGGAAATGCACGTCTTCTTCGTGTGTTTCTCGCGTGTTTTCGCATGCTTCCTGAAAACTTTGAAAAAAAAGGTTGAGCTTGAATCGCAGCTCTGGGTGTCTGCCAACTAGTGGTCAAGAGTACAAATGAGATTTTACACTGTACTCGCGTCTATCGTCTGTTTTATTCAGTAATGACGCTTGTCGCAATATTGCGACATGGGCGGTTAGAGAGTTAAAGGGACACCAGGCAACGTTTTCGTGTTAATTACTCATCTTCGTAAGTCAGTATATGGTTAAATGACTCATTACAGGGCAAATGAAGACTCTCTCGCCCGCCCCTACTGCCTGTAGGAAGAATATCCTGCTTGCAAGTTCAGTGTATCCTACCCGTCGACCGAAGCAGGCAGGCTAATGAAACGCTAGAGATTGTTGCAAACGTGTGTATAATGGCAGAGCCAGCGAAGAAGCAGCAAAAACCCTTGACAGAAGACGCAAAGAAAAGGAAAAGAGCTTCAGACCGAGCGAGGGGGATATTCATAGAGAAAAAGCATCAGGCTTGCCTGGTGTCCCTTTAAGTGTTTCCCGTGTGTCAAAATGGGGGGCAGCCGTGGCCTACTGGTTAGCACTTCGGACCTGTAACCGGAGGGTTGCCGGTTCGAACCCCGACCAGTAGGCACAGCTGAAGTGCCCTTGAGCAAGGCACCTAACCCCTCACTGCTCCCCGAGCGCCGCTGTTGATGCAGGCAGCTCACTGCACCAGGATTAGTGTGTGCTTCACCTCACTGTGTGTGTGTGCTGTGTGTGTTTCACTAATTCACGGATTGGGATAAATGCAGAGACCAAATTTCCCTCACGGGATCAAAAGAGTATATATACTTATACTAAATAAAAGTCACAGCGATATCTTATGCTTTGCGCATTATATCTCCAGAACGGTTTGACGCATATGCTTCAAATTTGGTACAAGTGTTTGTATGGACTCAAAGATGAAGTGAGTTGATGTTGGAGGTCAAAGGTCAAAAGTCAAGTCCATGAACACTCTGAGCGCGATATCTCAAGAATGCCTTGACATACATGCCTCATTTGGTATGAGTGTTTGTATGGACTCAAAGATGACGTGAATTGATGTTGGAGGTCAAAGGTCAAATGTCAAGGTCAAAAACACCTTGAGTGTTATATCTCAAGAACGCCTTGACACACAAGGTTTTTTGGTACGAGGGTTTGTATGAACTCAAAGATTAAGTGATTCAATGTTTTTTTCCAGGAATCTCCCCACCAACATTAAGCCAGCAGCTTTCCATCCACTATTGTAATTCCTCTGGCATTACATTTCTAGTTTCCTCTGATGTGCTGGTTCAACACAGTACTCTGGACTCGAGCATCATCTTGCCTGCCTGTCGGCTTAGCCCACACAACTGAACTAGATTCAGTGAGCACGGCCATTTCCAGCCATAACATGCCTGTAACCAGCTAGTCACAGAGGTCTGGACCTTAGTGTTATTTTCACTTTTTAAGCTAAAGAGAATAAGATTTCATTTGTAATTACTATTATCTGCTTGATAAATGAATATACCATTGAAATCCTAACCAGTTAAAGCCTAGTTTCAGTGTTCATCCAGGCTTTTGTTCATCCAGGCTACCTCAACTCAACAAGCTAATACATAGTCCACCCTGTAGGCTAATTAAATTAGCTGCAACTGATGTCTGCCTTGCTGGGTTTAAAAAACATGTGCTTGTCATCTTTTATGTAAATACCTTCAACTGGACTGAACTGAAGTCAATAGACACTATAGGCTACCTTTGAATAGCTGTTCCAAATGAAATGTTGCATTGCCAGTTGCATAATCACCTACTTGATAAATGAATATTGAAATTCTAACCAGTTAAAGCCTAGAGAATGGCATGGTTTCATTTCAGTTAGCCTAACAGCTGGTTTGATTTGCATTGAGAGATTATACTGTATGTATTATCTTAAGTACCCCATGCCAATCTCTAGGTATGGTGAAGGGTATGTGTGATGGTGTGGGGCTATTTTATTTCCAAAGGCCAAGGGAACTTTATCAGGATGCATAGTATGGATCAATGAAATAACTGGCCTTTAAAAATAAAAATCTGCCTGCCTCTATGGGAATTTAACATAGGGGTGTATTGTGTACTGCCTGCCTCTATGGGAATTTAACATAGGGGTGTATTGAACATGTATTTATTTACGATACATTATTCATTTCACAAAGAAAAATGATTTCCTTAAAGGTTGGATTTTTCCTATTGTTTTTATTTAATGCATTAAGATCAATTTCCAAAGGAAATTTTTTTATTCCTCTTTTTAGTCAACTTTATTGGTGTATTCACTTATGCTGAGCACTGTACATAATATATTTACAGTGTTTTAAAAAATATTCACCCCCTTGGATATTTTCCCTTTTTATTGCTTTTATAAACTGAATCTTAATTAATTTAATCTTTTTCAATGAGTTACAAAAAACTCTTTACAGTATGTACTCTTTATATGTATTTTTAGGCCTACAAAATAATGTTAATTAATTAAAAATAAGCGATTACATAAATATTCACTCCTTCAAGTCAGCATTTAGCAAAAGCACCTTTGGCTGCAAGTAAAGCATGTTGTCTGCATGGATAGGTCTCAATTATACGCTTGCACTCTGAATACTGCAATTTTACTCCATTTTCTTTGCAAAATGTATGCAACTCAATTAACATTACTTTGTAGAAATCTTCTTTCACTTTTACCTTAGAGAGTTAAAAAAAAATATATAGTAAAAAAACCCAAATCAAATTGACAAAATTTTCCATTCCATTATTAAAACAATAAAAGGGAAAATATGCAAGAGGTGAATACTTTTAGCACATAGTATATAGCATTGCACTGTGATTATTTCAAACCATACTTACAAATGCAAGCGCCCAATAGGTCCTATTTAATTTGTATAGCCTGAAGCTAACACTTCATTTCACAATGTTATTAGGCCTAACAAAATATTTGATACTTATTGATCATCAATAGCCTAATTAAAATACTATATTATTAATTAAGAATTATTGTTGCATATAATAATAAATCCATTATAAATGGGGAACAAGTTAAAACAGATTGTTGGTCTGTTTCATTTGTAAGTCTTTTGTAAGAAATTGCACGATGTATGCACACAGTATAAGTAGTAGGGCCTAGCCAACCCCCCCCCCACACACACACACACACACACACACCAAAAACCTGATTACAGCCCTATCCAGCCACTCTCTGGATATTTAATGGAAAACAACAACAAATAAAATAGCCAAAATGAAAGCCAAAATCTTCAAGGGTCTCTTTTCAAAAGTTTTTTTTAACAAATAAATTGCAGCCTACTTTTAACAAAATAGACTTAGTCGAGGCCTTCTAAATTACTAAATCACTGGGCAGGTTAGATGTTCCATCACCTTTTGACCAGATCTAGACTCTAGGATAGATTTGTATATGTTCTCTCTCTGTGTCTGTCTTTAATATCCTACGAGAAATTATTGAATTCATTAGTTCTCAGAAAATAAGACCTGAACATCATTATTTCTGTAAAATGGAATAAGAACGCTGGGCGGCAGTAAAATAGTAGCACAGACCAGCATCACCACATCCACATGAACGACGATATATGAAATCACGCCTCTAGTGGCAGTAGTTTGAATTAATTTGCCACGGGGGCTGTAAAATTACATCCCACTTATGCATAATTCATTATAGTTTAACAGTTTATTGTGTAGGGCAGGCTATGCATAAGTCTGTCCGTTGATATCTAAACTTCCAACAATGTAGATTGGTTAAACTCTAGATTTCTAACATCAAAATAGACGCAATCTAGACGCAATCATGGTGTTTAAACGAGCACCGATCCAAATGATCAAAATTAATTTTACATCAAATCGGTAAGGGCATTCTAATTTATGTAGCCTGTATTATTTATGTGAAGGCTCGGCTGAAAGAACAAACATTCCAAAGGCCCCACTATTGATAGTTTGTTCATTCAAACTATCAATGTTAGACTGTTTTATTTCATCTTAAGAAAGAAAAAACGATCGAAACGGTCATGTATGTAAAAAACGAACAAAAAGGTCATGTATGTAAGTGAAACAGTGTGTGTATCTTGATCTTAAAGCGGGAGAGAGAGCGCTTGAAGTGGCGCAGGCGCAGTTAAGCGCCACCCCGTAACACCGGGCCTTGCACACTTCGTCGAGCTCGCCTGAGAAAACAAACTGCGTTGGTTACCTACTCGAGGCACCGCTACCGCTTGAAGGACTCTCAGCAGTTGTCATATACGTCACCCACGAGGATTGAAAGACTGAAAGGTATATGGCATTTTATTTACTAATTAAATATGCAAATATTTGTCCTGGATATGGTCTATTCAGAAGTTTATTTTTTGTAATTCGAAATAATTTAGCTTGTGATGATTGTTGTGTTTGAGACGAAACTTGGTGAGAAGCATGGTGCCACGAATGATGCTATTACGATTTTTATGTTACAATGGAAATCAAAATTTGTAAAAAAAAATACTTTTCCAGCGTCTTGATTGAAATGCAATTTTAGAGTCTCGATTGGTGCATGTTGTATACGTTACGTTCATTCTCGATGATTCGGCGACTTTTCAGTGAAGTTAGTATGCTGTGTTCGCTAACAGTTATTACGGTAGCTCGGTGCATCTAGCAGCAGGCCAAGACAGAGGCCCCGGTTTAGCCAATTGTGACAGACAACCAATTCAACCAATGAAATTGCTTAAATCACTAGCTGTCAGGAGGTTGGACCAATCAGCTTTCACGAAATTAGAAGCCCCGCGGTTAAGAAGTGAACAATGTGAAGACTAGCACAATAAACTAGCAGATATGGTTTTGACGTACATAAAGAGCAATTTTGTTTAAAAGTATTCAAAAACGATATCACATTTGCACCTTTACAATAAATTAATAGATTTTTCTTGAACCCGGCAATGACTTGTCAAAATTAAGTCAATACATACTTCGCTCTAGATTAGCAGTCTGGAAAACGTTGCACCCACGTTGCTGAGCTTGCAGGCAAATGTGTTAAGAAAGCCAAAGTACCCGTGCGTAACACATGTTGTGCGTTACAGACTTAGGTAGTCTTGGAGATTTTGTCCCATTATGTTCTGATGAATATAGCAGTCTTTCTCTCTGTATTTACGTGTATCTCAAACTTAGGTCAGATTCTGTATTTGTAATTAGCTAGCTGTATTGACAAGGTAAACAACGAGGTGGAAGCGTATTGCGCGCCATTTGCGTCACGCCATATCTGCGATGCGTGCCACTGAAACTTGCGTGCGTGTGTCTTAAAAAGCAGAGCGAAATTATTTTATCCAATACAATTCAACTCGTGTGTGTCTTGTACATAAAGCAGTGAACAAGAAAATGCATAGAATTGCTGAGAACGTGACTGTACACGAGACTGGTGGGAGAGTGAATACAGCATGAGTGCGTAAGCTAAATCTGATTGGATAAAAGCGGAGTCAGTTATGAAACCTTGGCGTCGAAGCTTTTCTCTTCTCTGTTTTATGATCCACACGATAGCATTACTTATAATGCTTCATCGAAAATGTGAAAAGTAATGCAATGTAATGTATAAAGCATGCTGGTTTATTTCTGCATAATAATGCGTAATCTGATTGAAAATCAGAGCAAATCAGAGCAAATACGTCTCTTTAATTAAGACAATAATAAATAATAAAATATTAAAATCTTCTATAGTTAACGTGGGTAAACATATATTTTCATACAGTCAGTTTGTTACATATACTTTATACACCCATCGCATGATCCATCGCTTGTTAAAGTGCCAGCTCTTTACTGCAGTAGTATGTGATGAACTATACTTCTGGTTAACATTCACTGTTGGTGAAAATTGTAGGCTCACTAATTGCTGATCTGGGGAGTAGAAGTGGAGGCTGTGATTAACTGATCAGATAGTAGTAGCTTACAGGAACGATGCTGTGCACAATAACCTGACTGTACCACAAGTTGGTGCTAAGAAGCCCAGCCAAGACATGATGTTACAACCTGCTCATATGCCAGTCATAATCAGCTACTGCTTGAAGAAGGTTATTGAATGCTTTAACAATCATCCACTCTAGTCCTCATAGAGCTTATTGTTGCCTCTTAAGAAGTTATATGTTTGTAATGTGATATGCTTTTAATCCAAGTCAAAGTATATTCTCTGCGTTACTGTGATGCTTTTAAATGCTGTTAATATAGCAACATATTTGCATCAGCACCACTGCTTAACTTTGTCCTCTCATTTTTCACACAAGATCAGCAGCTTGATTGTAGCGTCGTCATGACATGTTGTATCGTGCCCTGTGTTTGAATGGGACCTTGCCTGACTGGGTTCTAATGAATGCTCTGTCCTGCAGGTGGTGAATGTGAGCAGAATGACGAAGACGCCTCCCCACAGACGCGGGATCACTTTCGAGGTGGGAGCGCAGCTGGAGGCTCGCGACAGCCTAAAGAACTGGTGAGTGACTCCCTCACCCTAGCAGCTACCCCCCCACCCCCACCCTCCAACACTCACCCCCAGCCCAGCCAGTCCTTCCTTCCGTCCGGGACAAGAAGCTTTTAAAGCCTGCACTGATGCAGCTGCCCGTGTCCTGAGCCCTATGTATTCATTTTAAAATGGAAAGAAAGAGTCATTTGTTTATAGCCTAGGCTCAGACCTAATTGATATTGAATAAGGAGCTTACGGGGAAGAGAGATTTATTGCCCTCATGTGTTTCTTGTAATAGTCTTAATTGCGTGTTCCTGTTGCATCCTTACTATGATTTTAGTCAGACTTAATTTATGATGACCCAAGAACCAATACATTTGCTAAAATATGCTACAGTATATTGCTATATGACACATACATTTCTTTATATTTTATACAATGAGTTGACTGTTCATAGGACAATTGCGGCGAGCACTGGACATATATTGTCTCTTCTCTTTTGTATCGTGGATACATTCAGTGTAGGTGTCTGTAATGCTATATATCCTTCTCCACAGGTATGCAGCCACCATAGAGAAGATAGATTATGAGGATGAGAAGGTGCTAATTCACTACAGGCAGTGGAGCCATCGCTATGACGAATGGTTCGATTGGAACAGCCCATACCTGAGACCTGTGGAACGGATCCAGTTGAGGAGACAAGGCCTTCGGGAGAACCGCTCAGGACCGGTGAGTGGTTTCATGTTAACCCTGAAGTTAGCAAATATATGGGGCAGGATTTCAAGGAGTGGGTATTGAAGATTTCTGAGTGTAGTGAATTGACCAGGTGTTAGTACTAGGAAGAGGGATGACATGGATTTGCAGTAAATTATTATTTAGGTACAGGTCATATTGACACTTAAGTCTGGCTCTGCACATTCATGTTGACCACAGTGTTTTGGTTATTGTTTATTATTGTTATCTAGGCACTATTACACTAACCTAAAGTTCAGTGTTTTGGCAATGATGTGGAATGTTCCCAAGTGTCATGTTTGCACTCTATCAAATGTTAAACATACTTGAACATACTTGTCTTCTTTTTCAGGGTTTCCAAGTTAATCAAAAAGTTCTGGCCAGCTGGTCAGATTGTCGTTACTATCCAGCCAAAGTTCTCTCAGTCAACAAAGATGGTAAGCACCTGTAAAATTACAGTCCTCAGCCCTTATGAGAATGCATTTGATGTTTGGATTTGGATTTTTTTTTGGATTTGGTACATTTATTTTCTTGAACATGTAGACATGTTAAAAAAAAAGGAGTAGAGGGAAGCAAAAGCTTGTAGGTCCCTACCCCCATCTTTTAGTTAAATGAATGTTTTACATGATCAACGTTAAGTATTTACATATATATATTTGCAAACCTTTCTCTTATACTTGCACATTTAACAGACATACCTCCTATGTTTATTTATATTCACAAATAATATATATTACGTTGAAGATTAAAATCACTCCTATGTTCATCATACATACATACACCCACACACACACACACACACACACACACACACACACACACACACACACACACACACACACACATACATACATACATACATACATACATAGCCTTTAATGAGTACAATTTAACATAGTAAACTACTTGTCATTTCCATCACTGAATATTTTCACACATCTCATATTTTGCTATTGTGTATAATTTGAGATGCTTTTTAAACTGTGCAATATGTTTACAATCTTTGATCTTATCTGGTAAGTTGTTCCACAACTTCACCCCACAGACAGATATGCACATGCTTTTGAGTGTAGAGTGTACCATTGGTTGCCTCAGTTTCAGTCTCCCTCTTAAATTATAATCTCCTAGTCTGTCACTAAACCATCGTTGAATGTTTCCTGGAAGTAGGCTGTTTCTTGCTTTAAATACAATTTGTGAAGTTTTAAAATCTTTTAAATCCATAAACTTTAATGTTTTTAATTTCAGAAATAATTTGTTAGTGTGTTCATAGTACCGCACATTATTAACTATCCTTATTGCTTTGTTTGAAGCCATGAGTTGAACTGATTTCTTTGCCTTATTCTTGCTGCCCATGTTCTAGGCTCATACACTGTTAAATTTTTCGATGGTGTGGTGAAGACTGTCAAGGGCATCAAAGTAAAACCTTTTCAAAAGGAGGTGAGAAGTTCTCAGTAGTTTTAGTCAGTACTTATGTTACGCAATATGTGCTAAGGAACACATGTATTAGACTTAAAATATTTGCTTTTACTACACAGAGAAATTCTGGAAGGTCAGGGCAGCAGCAGGGGAGGAGGAGAGGAGCGCCAAACGGCAAAGACTGGAGACCCAAACAGAACAGCAATGGGCGGATGAACGGATCCCGACACAGCATCTCTGACCAGGATGGAGAGAGTGAGATGGACGAAGTGGAAGAGGAGAGCGTTGAGCGAATGGAGGACGACAGTAGGACACTCTCAAACGGCACTCAGAAAAAGGAAGAGGAGAAAATGTCCAATGGAGATGAAGAGATGGGGTTAGACGGTAAAGCAGACGGTCAGGATGCCGAGGAGAAGATGGCAGTGGTGAATGGAGATGGGCTTCATGCGCCGTCGCCACAGGAGAAGAGCAAAGAGCAGAGGGGCGGCGAAGAGGAGAAGGAGGGCATGGTTGAGGAGGCCTCAGAAGAAAGCCCTGTATCAGCCAGAAGGACTAGGAGAAGCCTGACTGAAGGTAAACCTGGAGCTGCCTGAATATTTGTTTACAGTAGTGTTATGAAGATTTTGAGAAATTATGAAAGTCTTACACAGTTTTGCAGCATAGCTGTCTCAGACCACAGAGGTCACAGCATGTTGAATGGGTCAGAGAAAACAAAGCATGAGGTAGCTTCATGGAGGCATCAGTTGAACAGAAAGCAAACTTGAGGGAGAGCTGTGTGAAACAAGAGAATGCATTGAGAAGGGAAAGCTTAGAGGCCATGCGCTGCTTATGTAAAGTAGCTGCTTCAGGTGCCGTAAACTGCAGTGTCAGAGCGAATGCATGGAGCTAAACAGAGTCCTGATGAGGCAATGGCTTCTCCTGCTCACAGGGAAAGAGGGCGAGAGCAAGGCCAGTGGCCCTGAGCACACGAAGAGGAGAGCGTCCCTCGGACACACGCCACCTCCCAAGAGGAACCGGGAGAACGCAAGCACAGGTCAATGATCCTGCTGACTGTCCTTCATTCACTTTGAATGAAACTATCAATCTAGCATAATATCCTATGTCTAGTATAAGCTATTCTTGGCTGCTTTGCTTTATTTGGGACTATTGTTGTAGTACAAATTACAGTACATAAGCAGGGTCATTCCGTGTGAAATCACCCAATTTCAGCGCAATTTGGCAGGTGACCCCCTCCGAAAAAATCTGAAAAAAATCACAGGTGTTTGTAGACCAAATCCATGCATAGATCTTAAATAGTATATCTGTATAACGAATCGTTGCAAAACTACAGCCCTTTGAAACTTCAAGTCATTTTAAGAATTGTGGTGAACAATCCTTTTTGTTCAACTTCCAGCATTATTGGTTCTTTTGGTATTTCACACACATTAGTGAAACTATGTGAATAGAAGTACATTTTTAAAAAATCCAATCGGATCAGACGTATCTTGTATACTTTCCCCTCTGCAAAGCTCTGAAAATGGCTATAAATTCATAATGTGAAAAGACATCATCACCTTTGAGGGCTTCTCATTCAAAAAGTATGTGACACAAATTCATCAGATTTTTTTCCTACACATATATGTATTATAAGGTCCTGTCCATGCATTAACTTTGGTTGTTATCATTTTCATATTTTCAGAGCATTTTTTTAAAATTGGGCTTGATTTTCAAAAAGCCTGTTTTCATCTTCTCATTTCACCACGTGGACAGTTAACAGGATTTTTTTTAATTTTACCATATATCATTCTGTATGTGAGGATCATCTGCCCAACATTTGGGCTTGTTGCTGAGTTTCTTCATTGAGATAAGATTTTTTTTAAATATTGTCTATAAATCCACTGAATTTGTACTGGATCTGCAGTACCACTTTGCACCACATGTGGTGCTCTTTTAATACAATGGAAGTCAATGGAAGAGTAAGAGAGTCACTTGTTTGCTGCACATATCCAATCTAAACACACAGTTTATGGTTCATAGTTGAATTGGTCCAAATAATTATTGCAACATGAACAACATACTACTCATACATAAATCTTATTTAGAGAAAATAAACTGATCAAGTAAATTATATACACATAAGACTGACTGGTCATCCTAGCAAGAGGATTTAGCATAATTACCATCTTTGTAATGAGTTTTCTACACCAGCTTCAACCTATCAGTGCCTATGTGAGCACTTTAATATTTTTTAGCCAGCTGGTTAGGCAAAGTGTATATTCATCGTCATATGCTTGGGATGCAGTCCTCTGTGATACATAGACAAAGAGCATCAAGATGGAGATCAGTGCTTATAACAAACAATCAAACAATGGGTTTCTAAAATTCAGTTCATGAAGGTATTTCACTTGATGAAGATGACCATGTGTGTTTCCATCACAAGTATTCATAACAAGGTTTGAGGACTCATGGATCCAAGAGGCATTTGTAAAAAGATGATAAATCTTTAGTATTGATTTTTCTGCATCTGACAATGCAGTGAATTTTAGAACCCCCTTTTTACTTGAACCATATGAACCATAAACTGTGTGTTTAGATTGGATATGTGCAGCAAACAAGTGACTCTCTTACTCTTCCATTGACTTCCATTGTATTAAAAGAGCACCACATGTGGTGCAAAGTGGTACTGCAGATAAAGTACAAATTCAGTGGATTTATAGACAATATTTGTAAAAAATCTTATCTCAATGAAGAAACTCAGCAACAAGCCCAAATTTTGGGCAGATGATCCTCACATACAGAATGATATATGGTAAAATTAAAAAAAATCCTGTAAACTGTCCACGTGGTGAAATGAGAAGATGAAAACAGGCTTTTTGAAAATCAAGCCCAATTTAATAAAAATGCTCTGACAATATGATAATGTTAACAACCAAAGTTAATGCATGGACATGACCTTATAATCCATACATGAGTGGGAAAAAAATCTGATGAATTTGTGTCACATACTTTTTGAATGACAAGCCCTCAAAGGTGGTGATGTTTTTTCACATAATGAATTTATAGCCATTTTCAGAGCTTTGCAGAGGGGAAATTACACAAGATACACCTGATTTGATTGGATTGTTTAATTCAACAGGAAAATGTACTTCTATTCACATAGTTTCACTAATGTGTGTGAAATACCAAAAGAGCCAATAATGTTGGAAGTTGAACAAAAAGATTGTTCACCACGATGCTTAAAATGACTTGAAACTTCAAAGGGCTGTAGTTTTGGAACCATTAGTGATACAGATATACTATTTAAGATTTATGCATAGGTTTGGTCTACAAACACCTGTGATTTTTTTCAGATTTTTTGGGAGAGGGTGACCTGCCAGCCACTGGGTGATTTGACACGGAATGACCCAGCAGCACAAGTCGTGAACACTTTATTTTGGGTTTTCTTTTGTCCGCAGGGGAACATGGTGCTGATTTTGTATTTAAATAATTTCATGATCATTTCAGTAAAATATATTGTGCAACCATACAGTCTTTTTTAGCTCATAGGAAGCGTTAAGCAATACATTGTTAACATAAGTCTAAAGGGATATGAAACTCTCTCCTCAGACCGAAGCAGTCGAGCCCAGAAACAAACCAAATCTGATTCCGTCCCAGCAGGCTCGGAGGCAAGCAATAAAGAGCACAATGGCCTGGTCAGCCCATCAGAGACCCCAAAGCCTGATGCGGAGGCTGTGGCACCTGCACCAGATCTGGGTATGTGTCTATGGACAAAATTACCATCAGCTTTAATGATGTGCTGTGTTCCATAGTTTTAAAATTGTGTAATTACATTTGTGGGATTAACCCCCATAATAATGCCCTTTACACACAAGGCACACTTGTTCTATGTATGCTATAGGAAAAAATGCCCAGAAAATGACCCAAAACACTGCAAGGGACCTTTATTCTGTGATAATGATATGCTCAACTAACTTGTTGTGGATGACCATGACTCATGATTGAGTGTGGCAACAATGGTCAGAGGAATCTGTAGTAAATCAGTGTGTTCATACATGTTTTGAATTCTTTCTGTTTAGCCACTCTCGTCAGACAACAAATCCACCTACCGGCTACAAACAAATATAGCAGAGAACCATGTGAGTATAAGATCCCACACATGTATCTGCGACATACACACACACACATTCTTATTTTCCGGTCTTTGCTGTGCCCACTGCCATAAATATTTACAATAACTCCCCTTAGTGCCGTGAGGAGAATCTTATTCTGATAGACATTGCACAGTTTACAACCACTTGCACAGAGACTTTATATCTGATTATATACTGATTGTATTTATTTTTGACTTGTATGTATATGTGTGATATATGTTTATCTATCTATCTATCTATCTATCTATCTATCTATCTGTCTATCTATCTATCTGTCTATATCTTTCAATCAATACTGGATATTTAGAGAAGAACTAACAAAAACAAACATTTACCTATTCTGTATTTTATCACATGTTTTTATGCTATTTCAATAGTAAATAATATAATACATATATTTCGATAATAAAAGCTTGGTGTTAGCTATGCAGATTATTTCTAAATCACCTGTCATTCTATGGTATGTAGTGTATAGGGTCATCAAAAACCAGCCACCACCAATCCTGTCCATTGAGCTGGACCACAACCCCTTCAAGTGCAAAGTATCAGGCTGCCTGAAGTCCTTCCGCAAGGCCTCCCTGCTGCACTACCACATGAAGTACTACCACTCTGAATGTGATCTCAGCCCTCCACGCAGCATCCAGACGCGCGCGTCGGAGAAACAGGCTGCTGCCATGGAGACGCCACGGCGACGGCGCACTGTCTCGTTACGTGAGTGTCTCTTTGCTTTCAGCCTCAGTGACCCTGGGATTCTGAATGTTTACCTTTTTTTGTCGGTGTGTTTAATGTTTTGATATCTATACTGCCCTACAAAGGCAAAAGGCAGTAACTGCATTTTTGGTCAAAAATGAGTTATTGTTATTTTTGGGATATTAAAGACTTCCTTTATCATGTGGATAAATATCTATACTCAATGTGACTGTTTTTTCGAAAAAATAGAGGGTTGTGTTTACAGTAACTCCCAAAACCATACTGCTCTACAAAGGCAAAAGGCAGTAACTGACCAGAGTGTCAAACTGAGAAAAATGACTTCAAAGTTTTTTGTTTTGTCTACACAAATGTATTATAGGTAGAGCAATGAAAATCTGGTGACTTGTTGCCCTGATGAAGAAATGTGTGTATATAAAAAATCTTGTGCTTAAAGTTGACCTTGTCAGATACTGTACTCTGCCTTTGTATTATGTACTAAAAATAAGGAGTCGTGCAAAGGCAAAAGGCAGTAACTGGAGCATTGAGGAGACAAAGAAAGAAGACATTGTATAAAAAACATTGTCCTCTTATGCCCCCCAAAAGAAAGGCTTTTTGGCTCTCATGTCTTGTGGAGGAGTGACGGCATAATTCAAATCAAGTTTATTGCATCCAAAACAATAGGAAATTACATTGCTTATGTTATGCCCACCGTCATAAGAAACCTCAATTTAAAGAATGGGTCACTTGTTTTTATCTCCATACATGAATTTTAAACCATCCATTAATTTGCTATCTTTGCGTTCTCTTTCAAATAAATTATTGTTTTTAATTATCAGAGATAGTTGTTGTATTTATTCATACTGTGTGTCATCTATCTGCAGTCACCCTGTTGGTTTTGCTGCACACAAAATTGAAGTTCTTTAGTCTACGTGTTAACTCCAACTGAATGCACTCCCAGCACTGGATAGCAACAACTATATGTCTAAGTAATTGTGTGTCATCTAAAACAAATTCCATGATTTAGACTTTAATGAAAGTGTTCAGTTAATGATCTATATGGTGTCAGTTACTGCCTTTTGCCTTTGCACGACTCCTTATTTTTTAATACATAATACAAAGGCAGAGTACAGTATCTGACAAATAAGGGTCAAAGGTCAACTTTGAGCACAATATTTTTTATATACACACATTTCTTCATCAGGGCAACAAGTCACCAGATTTTCATTGCTCTACCTATAATACATTTGTGTAGACAAATCAAACAACTTTAAAGTCATTTTTCTCAGTTTGACACTCTGGTCAGTTACTGCCTTTTGGCTTTGTAGGGCAGTATAATAATATCTACTGCTTTCATATATTATATTTTTTAAGGTTTTTCTTCATGCTTCATTTTGCTGTCTCCACAGACACCCCTCTGAGTGACAGCAAGTCGGGCCACGCGCCTGTAACCAATGGGGAGCACCGACAACGGTCCAACAGCGAGAAGAGCAAAGAAAACCAGCATATGAACCGCAAGTCCACTGATGATCCAGATGATGGCGTCATGGAAATAGGTTGAGCATATTTCATTCATCTTCAGCAGATACTTCCATTAATTACACATAAGTTAATGATGTATAATGATGTAATAAATGTATGTTTCATGTAAATTATGAATGAATGAATAAATGAATGAATGAATGAATTAAATGGTCTTTCGTATATGTGTTGGAATTAGGTGGAAATGAAAAGGAGAGGATGAGAGAGAAAAGACAGAAGGACTTTTTACGGATCAAGCTGAAGAAAAGGAAGAAGAAGAAGAAGAAGATGATGAGGTCCAAGTCAGGTGAGGAGCGGTGAATATTTATGGCTCCTGCTTGATCTGCGGCTTTGCTGATTTCTCCCATTCCAAACCCTCATAGGAAAGGCTGCTTAGACGCTGAGATGTTCATACGTGTCTGCTGTGTTGCCAGTGTGTTGTCTACAGTACCTACACCCCATGGTTTTTCACTGTGTAATCACGAACAATAGTCCAGCTGGCACTGATAAGAGCTTGTTAACTAGCCAATTGACGACTTTCTGGCAAAATTATTGGCGTGCTGTGAAGTTTTGCAGGGTGTTCTGCACAGAACTACATAATGCATAGCCTAGTTGGAGCATTGCCCTTCTCTCCTTCACATGACCACATTTCATAAACATTAATCTGAAGATGATGCTAAAAATAGTTATAATGACTTAAAACAAAAAGTTATTACATGTAGACCCTAACATATTATACTATGTAGACCTACTATAGTGGCCATACATATTTATTCAGATGCTGTATTTTGGGTAAGCTTTTATACCAGTGTCCATTTGTTTCCTGGTTGTCTCTGTGATCTGTTACTTATACTTCCTCCTTCATCTTACTAAAAGAACCCCAGTCATATCAATTCCTATTAGGGATGCCACAGTACACAGTACATTCTTGAACCGAGCGGGATGTGCCCTACAGTTTGATACGCAAATGTGAATAGCAGTTGTATGGTACATCTGTCATTTTTATTATTATTTCTAAAACTCGGTTATTGCGGCAGAAAACTGCACACAGGTTGTAGGCCTACATTCACAGAACACCGCTGGAGCCTATCAGCAGGAGTTTGAGAAACGAGAGTTTAAAAAAAACTAAAATAGCTGACTCATAGCTCCAACATCAGCTTAGTGACCAGACAGAGAAGAGGTACTACTCTCTTTGTTATCCACTGGGATGGAACATTTTGGATCTCAATGGGCTTCTATGGCGAGGGTAAGAAGACCGTAAACAAATAAAGTATAGTCTCAGCAGATTACTGCAGTCAGCTCGAGTAGAAGCTTCGAACATGACGTCTCATGCGCAGCTCATGTCCATCCATATTTACTGCCAGTGCATCAGGGAGAGTCCACATATGAGAGAAAACACAGCAACCTCTCACTGTTGTTTTCCATCAACAAGTTGTGCCAAAAATAAATCAAGGAAACTCTGCCCTCTACCAAGGCCAGATATCTCTCAAAATTAATGAAAGTGAAACAACAAACGTCGGGCCTACTTTTAAAATGAAGGAGTTCTTCCTTAGCCCATTCTGCTTCCCACCAGGTAGCGAAATTGAACTGGTACCTTTGCGTCATTCTTCTTACAGACAGATAAACTACCAAAACGGCATAATACCTCGGAGGTCATATTAAAGCTGTAGGAGCATTAGTTTCACAGCTGTATTTGGTGGCTACTGGCTCAGAATTCCGTCACATGATGAAAATGCATTTACATTTACATGTAGTCATTTAGCTGATGCTTTTATTCAAAGCAACTTACAAAATCAAGGTACAGTGCGACTAGGACATGTTGGTGTAGCAATAAGTACTACTACCTAGAATTAAAGGGAAGGAGAAGAGGGATAGTCAGGATAGGGAAGAAGGTTGTGGTGCTGGATTAAAATTGATAAATAGATAAATAAACGTGTGTTGGGCCTATATTCTCCCCACTCGCCACTATTGTTTTTTATTAGTTTTATTTATCGTTTATTTTACCAGGAGAGTCCCATTGATAACCTAATCTCTTTTTCAAGGGAGCCCTGGCAGCTAAGTGAAGTCTATGCAGCATCAGTGAGAGGAATTTTAAGAAATTGACACAATTGACTCCTCATTGATAGTTGTATAGTAGGATAGTAGATAGTAGTATATCCAGAGCAATTGAAAGCTATCGAACTGTAGTACAAACCTTTGAAAACAGGCCAGTCACTTATACAACCATGTGTCTTAATGGATCATGTCAATGTCAATAGGCAAAATATATAGTGTATTGTTTTCATTTTGCACATTTTACACATTTAAATAATAAGATACTGTTACCATGGCCCAAAAA
Source organism: Alosa pseudoharengus (assembly GCF_046254945.1). Classification (NCBI taxonomy): domain Eukaryota; kingdom Metazoa; phylum Chordata; class Actinopteri; order Clupeiformes; family Clupeidae; genus Alosa; species Alosa pseudoharengus. Next base: position 15,610,695 of record NW_027468881.1, on the reverse strand, counting down.
CTGTGATCAAAAAAGACCGAACCGTGGTCACATTATACCGTTGCATCCTTAATGCCTATGTGTGTAATAGAGGCTTCTCTCAGCATTCTTAGTGATAAGTGCAGTAGTTGTTCTTTGTCTGTGTCAAACTGACAGTGTCTTTGTCGATTCATGGCAAATTAGAGCAGCAACAGCTCTGGCTTGGTGCGCAGACCTCCTCCTAATGCTTGTGCATAATCTGCTTCCATCCCTAACAGACTATAGTAGCAGTGAGGAGAACATTGGCTTAAATGCTCCTCACTGCACTCTGAATTTGGCACTCAAATTCCCCCTCTCCCACAAACACAACAACTCGGAACACCACACACAGCCGATACTTGATGGTGGGTATTGCGCTTTGTGTCATTGCTTGTCTTTAGTTCTTCATTCTCTTTGTGTGTTTGGTTTTGTCTGACTACCCCCCAACTTCTCAAAATTCATGTGTAGCTGCTTTGTTCGACTCTAGTCACTTCTGCTTCTGAAGTTGCTTTCTGCCGTGATCACTGCTTTTAATGTTGCATGTCTGTCTGTTTCCTGCTTCAAGCTTTGCAGTTTATTCACAGACTTCTATGTAATGGTGACATTATATGTGAATATTCCATAGAGAACCATGTATTTTGCTGCCGGTTTTATAGGTGAAGACAGCGCCAGCGAGTGGTCAACTGACAGCCCCTCATGGAGCGAGGACGAGCTGGAGGCAGAGCTTGACCTGACCACACCCCTGGCGGAGCAGGGCTTGGTCGTCGAGCCTCACGGAGCGGAAATTGTGCGCTGTGTGTGCGAGGTTCAAGAGGAGAATGACTTCATGATCCAGGTGAGCCGAATCGAGTGTCCAGAGACATCGTGTATGTGAACTGCATTAGCTTCTGTAGACCGACGGGCAGAAAAGAGCCCAGCAGAATGTACTTTGCCAATATGGCTCAGTAGGTGCAGTCTAAAATGTGGAGCTTTGTAAGTGTGACTGCATTCTGACAGTGCAGTCAATGCTTAAGGGAACAAGTCTCCAGTCCTCATAAAAGGACCGGCAATCACTTGGAATATGGAACACCCTGGAATAATGTGGACAAGTATATAAGACTGCATGGGAACTTTGGCATGATAATAAAGGCATGGCAATTACCTCTTTCTCACATGAACCCCATTAAAAAGAGAGAACTTTTTAGTGTACATACTCACCCATAACGGTAAAACATTTGGACTTCCTATATAAAAGGTATTGGGTGCTATGGTATTTGAGCTTCACGTGAGGAGACAGAACAGAGTTTCTATCTATCCTAGCTATGCCTGTGCTATGAATCTCTTAACCAGTGGCAGTTGCTGGTGTGTGTTTATAAACTGGCCACTTAGCAAAGCAACGCAGGCATCTTGAGGGTTGCTACTCGTTAGCTTTGATGCGTTAGGTTAACTTTAGATATGTAAGGCATGCCATTCAAACCATTTAAGGATATGTTAAGGATCCTGAGCTAATTTGTGTTGTTCCAGCTAGTAAGACTATGGGCTTCTTTGTGTGTGTGTGTGTGTGTGTGTGTGTGTGTGTGTGTGTGTGTGTGTGTGTGTGTCTGTGTGTGTGTGTGTGTGTGTGTGTGTGTGTGTTCTAGTGCGAGGAGTGTTTCTGCTGGCAGCATGGGACGTGTATGGGGCTCATGGAGGACAGTGTGCCTGACACATACTCCTGCTACATCTGCAGAGACCCCCCTGGTGAGTGTGCGTCTGGTCTCTGGCCGGGTAAATGAGGGCGGGGCGGGGGGGTTGGCCTTGTGGCCTCTGTGTTTTCCCAGGTGCTTGTTAATAAGAGTGCGTGCTCTGTTGATGAGCTTCATGACAGATATAGATAGACCAATATTCAAGAATACAGTCAGTACTACAAAATGATGACATTTTGATTGTATGTCATATTTCTTGTAAAGGGTTGTCAGTATTATGCTTTGATTTATGATTTAATCTCAAATTCAGTGCAATTTTATATACCGGTAGTAGGTGACCAATTTTATCAAAGGGTACTCATGGGATGTTGTGGCACTGCCGAGAAACCAGAATTTAATTTGAAAAAGCTGGTTAATAAAATTTGTGATGTGTGTGTTTGTGTTTGTGTTTGTGCGTGCGTGTGTGTGTGTGTGTGTGTGTGCGCGCGTACGTGCGTGCGGGGTTGTGTGCTGTGTGAGCAGCTCAGCGGCAGAGCCAGAGGTACTGGTACGACCGGGACTGGCTGACCGCAGGCCAGATGTACGGCCTGTCCTTCCTGGACGAGAACTACTCGCACCAGAACGGCAAGAAGATCACCGCCACACACCAGCTGCTAGGCGACGTGCAGCACGTCTTTGAGGTCCTCAACGGCCTGCAGCTCAAGATGAGCATCCTCCAGTGAGTTTTACACACACACACACATGGGTGAGCATGTGGTTCTAACTTGGACGTGGTCAGGAGATCAGTTGCCAAGGAGGTCATGTATTGATTGAATTATAGATTCTCTGTGATGGAAGTGGCTGTAGATCAAGTGGCCAGTTCATGGATTGAGTGTAAATGTGAATTGAAGTTGATGTTTATTTACAGTGACTGTCAAACCCCCTATAGATTTAGCTCAGAGACTTTCAGCTCAGATATAGGTGTATAAAGAGTACTGTTTGTGCATGATCATGTTGAATGTAATAACATTTTTAGTATGGACACTAGTAACCCATACTCCCCCCTCCAGGAGCCAGGCCCATCCTGACCTGAAGCTGTGGAGGCAGCCCTGGAGGCAGGCGGAGCACTCCAAGAGGAAGGGTTGCCTGTCGGAGCCCGTATCGGCTGCCCCCTCACCGCCCCCGACATCCGCTGACCTTTTCACCTGGACCGCTGCAGACTCCGACAGCAACGGCCGGTGGGAGGGGTCGTCCTACCAGGACAAGTCGGGCCGCGTGGCCTCCTTCCAGGACTCCTACATCAGCAGCGAGCACTGCTACCAGAAGCCCCGCACCTACTACCCGGCCGTGGAGCAGCGTCTGGTGGTGGAGACGCGCGGCGGCTCGGAGCTGGAGGACAGCCTGCGCAGCACCGAGGACCTGCTGGAGATGGAGCAGAGGTACGCTGGTGGGGCGCTGGGCCTTGATTGGCCCAAGACCCAGCCCACCATCAACGTCAAGGGAGAAGACAACTGCAACGCCAAAGTGAGTATGCCTGTAGTTTGCCGATGTAGATGAACAGTGACTGTTCTGAAATGTAGATTGTCAGTATTGCTATCTCACTTAACATATCACAGACACAATACATTTAAACATTTAATAAACAGATTCAAGCTCCTTGCTCACTGAGAGAATGTGCAAATGACCAGTTTATGTCTATAGTTGCAGGTCTCTAGAGATGTTCAGTTGCTAACATGTTTTCAAATAATCTGGTCCTGCCATGAAATTCACATCCTTTATCTGACAAACACTGGGGCATTTCCATCCTGCATACATCTGCATATTTGGTTAACCATGTCCTCAACATACTCAGGATACCTGTAGTGTGTTATAGTACGTGTTAAGTGTGTATGCTTCTTAATATAAACCAACTAAGTTATGCAGCAGCAACAGCATGTAGTTTGATTAGACATCAAAAAATCCTGAGTGGAATATCAACTATTGACATAAATCAAATAAAAACACCTGCTGGTGCTGTGCCATCAGGAACTGGAGTGGAGTAAGAAGGTGCAGAATGGAGAGGTGGAGAAGTGCGACGAGCCAGAGGTAAAGGTGGAGGACTCTGAGGACAACACCGAGCCAGAGCCTGACCTGGTGCTGCAGCAGCAGTGGCAGCTTAACCTGCTTGACCACATCGAGGCCGTGCAGGACGAGGTCACCCACCGCATGGACCTCATCGAGAGGGAGCTGGATGGTAGGAGTCCAAATAACTCACTTTCTTTATGAATCCACTTGAGTGGTTAGTTATTAAAAAAAATAACTGTAGTTGAATGATTAGCTGGTTGAAATCATGCTATAAGCCTGGTCAAAGGCACTCTGATTAGCTGTACTTCTACAGAAAAAAAAGTTGCATAGTGCTTTGACAAACTAACCAAAACAAACTAATGTCATTGAGAAAAGTACCATGTGGAACATTCTCTGATTGTCGTCTCCTGTAGTGTTGGAAAGCTGGCTGGATTACACAGGCGAGCTGGAGCCTCCTGACCCTCTGGCCCGCCTTCCTCAACTCAAGCACCGCATTAAGGAGCTCCTGAGTGACTTGGGCACTGTGCAGCAGATTGCAGTCTGCTCCTCGTCCACATGATGGCGCCACACCTCACAGGGAGCTAATGGAGCGCCCACTACAAAAACAGACCTGTACTCCACAGCTAGGACGCAGATTAAAAATAATGTTGCTGTTGTTGATGGTGATGATGACGATAATGATGAATATCCACGTAACGAAAGTCAACCATCCACAGCCCTGAAAGAAAATAGAAACAGTCCCTTGGGCTTTCTCTTCAACAAAACTGTAAAGGGCAAGACTCAGGGGTGATGACGGAAGCAGAGGAACATTGTAATTTCAGCTTATGCCCACCTCCCAAATGCAGGAGTTCTGATGTCAAAAGCAACGGCTTTTAATGAAGATGTGAAACGCAACAGAGGGCTGTAAACATGCAATGCAAGCCAGATAAAGTGGAGCACAACCGCCTTGTAGCGCTTAACCTTTTTATGTGTGTAGTTGTCCTCTCTACCATAATTGCTCAGCATTTCTATAATGTAAAATATCATCTTTTGAAATGTATCTATGTTTTGTTATCTAAGATCTGTGCCGCGAATGGCTTTGGAATGGAGACACAACTGACTCTGGCAAAAACCTAAAGCATAATGTCAATTGAAAAAGAATATATATTTTTAATCTGCAAGAATTAGCCATTTCCTTCTATATTTCTACTTAATACAGTGTGTAATATATCCTGATGTTTTGTCACATCAAGCGTACTTGCTCAAAGAAGAGGTTGAGTTGATTGTCATGTTGATTTTCAAATTATGTCACTATTTGTCAAAGATAGTCATGCAGAATCTGCATGTTATATTACTAGAAACTGTAATTTTTATTAATTATATCTTATAATGGTAATGCGCTTAGCTGTCCTGACTTGCTTATTCCAACTGAAACGGTCTGCTTTCTATGTGACTTTAATTGAAAGATGTCACCGTGTGAAAAAGTCTTTTAATGCCATAGGGAATTGTATAGTACTTTTATATGTTTTCATTTTGTAGCATTCGTTTGTACATTTAAAAATGAATCTTTTATTGATGTCATAGCCTACTAGTACAAATCAGTCTTTAATTCTCTTTTCCTGTGTCAAAGGCACCAGATGCCAGAATTTAATTTATTGTGGTTGATTTAATTTATTGACTCTTTTAAATGTTAGGCTGAGAGAAGGTGTCTACCCAGCACCCAGGGTAGCACTTTGAGAATAACACTGCATATGGTGGGTGTCGTGTGTGTGGGCCAAAGCCTGTGACCATATGGCCCGTCCGTGTGCAGGCAAATAGAGGGACACTCCCAGTTTTGATATTGCTCTTGTTTTCATGTCATGTTTGTTTTTATTATTATTCCATGTCCAGTGTTCCCACCTTCATTTTGTTTAGGAGTAATCTCCTTGCATGTTTATCTGTCTGATGTTTTGTTTTCTTGTCCCTGTTTATGCCTTCTTACCTCTGCATGCAGAGTATGGTGAGCTTGGGCCAATGTGTATTCCTTCCTTTTGTAGATCAGCCAGTGCCCCTTGTAATCATCACAATACTTTTTGTATTACATTTTGTCTCTTGCCTGTCCAGAAAAAATATAGCATTGTACTCAAGAGTAGACAAATGTATTAAAGCAAACTGTTAGTTTTATCATGACAGACATAATTTGAGTTTTCTTTTTGTGTGTAAATCATTAGACAATTCATAATTATGAGGATATCTTAATTATGTAGGAAATACATTGTAGCCATCAATTTCTTTCCTATGCTTTGACCTAACAAGTTTGTCTAGTGCTGTGATTTGCATCATTTGTCTCGGTGCTGTAGATCCGCATAGGGGCGTTGTGAAACGCTGAACCCCTTGTCTAGTGTATGGGCTGTCCTTCACCGACAGTAGGTCCGCCCCGAAGTGTGTGTAAGTGCGTGTGTGTGGATTCCAAACTGGAGTTGGTGTTTCACCAGGGAAACGTGAGTGGTGGCTTGAAGTCGGAGGACACTCATTTACCGTTGTCTGAGGAATTGTTTAATCAGTTCTACCTCTATTCGAACCCAAGCTTCGTATTCGGACGGTGAGTACAACGAAACGGAGGCAATGTAACGTACTAATTGCATTTTGTCAGTAATGTCCGAATACAGCAGGCGCTTGTAATGAGTTAGTACAGCAGGTGGCTAACGTTAGCTCAAGATTGAGGCTAGTCAACCAGCTACGGTTTACCAAAACCTGGCTAGCAGCACCATTGCTAGCAGTCTGATCATGAGTCGCTAGCTCCAGCTCTTTGGTCACTGTAAATGTCACTGTAACAAGTTTTGTTAGTTGCTTGTAACTTGCCTGTGATTAAACACATATAATACGTACAATATTTCTACTACACCAGAGCGGTAGTCGCAATTAATTTGTAACGTTGTTCTGTTTATCACCAGCCAGTTGGCTAACCTGAGTTAACTAGTGCAACGTTAACATTGGGGCTGAACTCGCATAGATAGCTACTACGTTCAAGTACCCCTGGCTGCAGCTACAGTACGTTTACCTTGCTGGATAGATCCCAAACTAATAACTAGATACTTCAGCTAACTTCAGCGGTAATGTTAGCTAAGATTAAAAAGTCTGAACAAACTCCATGTGCTTTTGAGTGTAAACCCATAAACTCGGCAAGTGAATTTGTCTGTCAAAACACAGCATTACAATATTTGACCAAAAGCTAGCTAAAGTAGCGCTAGCTAACGTCATTGTTCCGCTTTTCACAACCACATTGTCATGTGTGGATTGAAAGCTAATCAGGTTTAGTTAACTTGTCCAAACCTGTAGATCTATAGTTGACGTCGCATCAATATAGTCTTTCTGTCTGTGTTGCTGTTGCTCAGATGGATTTGAAAATTAAGTAAACCAATTATGGTTGTTTCAGTATTACAATTTCAGACCGGTTGCGAGATTTGGGTAACACGTTACATCTTGTCTGGCAACTGCCAGCTACCAGATCCAGATATTATGAATGTATCACAAATCAACAAATATAATTGAAACCATGAAGTTGACTACAAGCAACGTTAGCGTCTTTGTGCGGACCCTTATTCAGTGGAATCATTCGGCGTAAAATCTTTTTGACGTTGTCACATTGTTAGTTTGCTTTTTTTTTTCTTGTGAAGATGTTATTTGAGGGTATCAAGTCATCTCTTTATTGAGAACAACGCATGATCTCCTATGCATTGTTTTCTCCAAGAGTCGAGAATAGCCGTGCTGCTAGCCCGGTTTCCAAAAATACAAAGATAGGAAAAACACCATCAGGCCAGTAATGCCACGAGATTAGTGACAGCGGTTTTTAAGCCCAGATGGTCCTACATAACCTCTGCAATCACAAACAGGACTCTGAAGTGTTTGGTGAAGGCCAAGTGTTATGTAAAAGACACAGCTTAACCTCATGTTGGAGGATGTTTTCCTCCTTTGGAGCTGTAGTCTATGTTTATGATCATGTCAAGGAACACTGTGGGAAAGAATTCTTCTATGCCCCTTCATACAGGTTTTTTAATTTAACGTTTTCTTCAGTAACCGGTTTCCCTTTTAGGATCTCTACACAAAACGCATAATAAATATGGTTCCAGTGTGGTCCAGCAATAAACTCGGCTAGTTTAACGTTGGTTCTTCCAGAGAGTAGTTTATAGGTTGTCTGAAGTGCTTCTACATAAGATCAGGCAGTTGAACAGACAAGCCTCATTCACTTAAGGTTTCCCCTGCAAACTTGGAATTTTTCTTGCAGTGGTAAGATACAAGGTCCAAAGAAAACAGAGCTGTCTTTCAGGGCTGAGTTGCCCCTTGCATCCACCACCACATCTAGACCAGGCTATATGTGGTTTAGACGGGCATACACGCATAAGGAAAATGGGCGGCACATTAGTGGCTTGTCAAAACTTGGAAAGATGGAACCCTCCCTGGAAAAAATCTACCTCGCTCACCCTTCCCAGCACAATGTTCTCTGTGTTGATGACTGCCTATCTGATTTATAAATGTAAACATGACATAATCCTCCCGTTACGTTTGTCTTGAAGAAACAGTGCAATTGTCTCCTGATGAACAGTTGACAGTAGCTTATCTAGGCCTGGTCTGGACCCCATTAGCTACCCTCTGTTTCCTGTGCCCTATGGGCATTGTTTTGATTTGTCATCTCTCCTCCCTTTGGCTTGATACATGCCCACAGCCCTCTGGTGCCACTGGGCAATGGCACTGTGTCGTGGCAGGAGTCATGGCTGATTGGGCTATATTTTCAAATGCATATCTGATGATGCAGCATGTTCTCTCCGAGGACAGGTACAGTCCGACAGAGTCAGCAGCAGGAGTAGGCCGGAAACGGTCTATAGACGGCAGCTATCCGGTCGCACAGAGACCAGCCTGTGTGTTGGAGAAGCAACAGCTCAAATGGGACCCTTTTTTTTTTTTTCAAACTTTTGCCTAGGCAGACATCTTTTGGGCCAGAGCCTAGAGGAGAGTTGTCATGGTAACTGGAAGAAGGTAGGGGCGATCGCTGCAACTCTGGTTCGGTCCCTGTACGAACTACTTGGCAGAGACAGAGGGCAGGAACTGAACTAAAAAAATATTGGAGACATGTAATTAACGCTGAAAGCAGTTCGTATTCATCACTTGAAGAAGTGCATTGCCTGAACTTGCTGTACCTCTTCTGGACCTACCTGGGTGTGTGCAGTGAAGTCATGCCCTAATAACTGCTTTTAGTTATTTGATGTAGGCTACCCCCTCAGAAACCACACTAGGCTGGCAGTTTGATCCATGCATATGTTCGTTTTGAGTGCAGTAGAAAGCTTGTGGCATTTCACCCATATAAAACCGTTCTCAGAGGGATGGTGAATGGTAAGAAAAAAACTAATGAAAAAGGAAGAAAACCAGAAATTTGTCTTTGTCAGCCAGAGCGGTTCAAACTCAGCCCAGAGTCCCCCAGAGCTTCCCACTCTGTGTTATGGCCGATTACAGCGAATGTCTCTGCATCTAAGAGCAGGTCTGTTGAGTGCTTTTCACACTGATCTGCTCAGAGGATCAGAGAGGTAACACCGAAAGCACTTCAGCCTGCGATGCCCCCTGAACGCTCGTCATGATCATATGTAAGCCCCTCAGTGTGGGGTAGTGCGTTACATTAGCATTGCATTCATATTCAGACATAATATAACAGATTTTTTTTTTTTTTTTTTTTTTTTGGCGGTATGTGTTTGTGTAGGTGTGTGGAAATTCAGCCATCAACTGATCTATCAGGTGGTCTGAGGCCAACAGGCATCCTTAGGAGGGCAGCTGCTGTTGTTGTGCTTTCTTTCCCTTCACCCTTGCTCCTCATTGGCCACAGCCCCATTTTGTGCTTATCTTCTCATCCCTTTTCTCTCTGTCCTTTGCCTCTATTTATGGAGGTGTTAGGGATCAGTAGGGAGGAATAGAGGCACGAAGGAGGGAGATGTGAATATCCAGCCAACCCCTCAAGCAGACACACACACACACACACACACACACACAGCCTACATGACACCAAATTCATGTTGAAAGCCCTGCAGGCCCTGTGGACCAGGGTGTAGCATGTCTGTCTCTTCCCATCATCTCACCTCTCCTGCTTCTTTCTTTTTTTTCTTTCTTTCTCTCTGACAGCTGGTTCGTGGTTGAAAATAGGATGGGAGACATTCTGGACCTCATGCTCCAGTAGCCTAGCTCTCAGAATCTAGTTGCTGTTGAGTCTGCTGCTATGCTATATTTCTAGATGGATGCTCTCATTACTTGCAAGTTGCTCCCCAAACAAGTTAATGTGGACATTGTCTGAATGCACTGATTCTCGGTCGAATGGTAAAGGGTAAGGTTCAGTACAGCCAGTAACAGCCAACAGCTGCTTCAGTTAGATAGGAAGAGCTCCCTGAAAGCATCCCCGACCCCGACTGATTGCTTAAGAGCTAGTACCTGAGTGCTACTATTTTAACAAGAGGAAGGTTTAGATGTGGAGTCAGTGCGGATGGCAGATTAGGTCTAGGCTACCCTACATTTCCTCTACCATTATTAAGCCAAATTGAGAGTCATGTAAATCACCTCCTGAACTGACCCTCCCCCCCCCCCCCTCCACCATCACCCCCGAGCTGCATCACAGCCTGTGGCCTGTGATCAGGCAGGCATTAGACGATGGTGTAAGTCCTCTCGCTGTGTTGTGCCTGTGATCCGCGGTGGAATGAGGGCAAGAGAGACACATGGTGCTGGTGTTAAAATGAGGGCTTTGCTGAGTTAGCTCATCTTACCGCCCACCACCACCTCTTTCTCCTGTCTCTTGCTCTTTCCCTCCATCTGTCTCGACTTCCCTGCTCAAAGTCCTTATCCTTTTAGTGACTCACTAGAATTCTTGCTTCAGCTCTGATTTTAGCTGAACCCTTTGGAGTCCATTGCCTCTGGAGCGATCAGTCGCCTGGCTTGGCAATGCAATAAGCTGTGTGGGTCAACACAGCCAAGAAGCCCACCCCCCCCACACACACACACACACACACACACACACGTACGCTTACACTCAGCCACTGGCAGAGGCTAAAGCAGCCTCAGACATCAAAGGTCCAGCACTGGCTGTGCTGGGGGCTCATGAATATTCCACTGCTGTTTAGCATATCATCTCCATCAATTACCGTGGTCTGCCCCTGTCCCTGCCTGCAATGTGCTGGGGAGCGTTCAGAGCGGCCGTGGATGTGACGGCCACGGCCATCTCCTGCAGTCAGGAAGTGCCAGTGCCCTTCCCTCTCCTCTGTGGACTGGCTTGTGTCTCTCTCGCTTTATATTGCCAGCAGCTACCCTAATTAAGTATGTCTGGGCTTAAACAGTTTCTTTTTCCTAGTCTGTGTGTATGGTTATAGTGTACAGAGTAAATAGTGATGATGATGTGCTTTAATTAAAATTGTGTTCTGTGTGTGTGTGTGTGTAGGGAGTGGGGTGGATTGTGGGTGTACAATAAGTTTGTGCTTGGTGTTTGTGTGAGAGTGTGTGTGTGCGTGCGTGCCGTGTGCATAGTATGGTAGGTGATCACCTCCACCACCTGTCTACTGGCTGTTTGTTGATGCCTGTTCCATGCAAGCTGATGTGTCGTGCTGTTGTCAGGAGCCTAAGGATTTCCCTCGTTGAGGGGCTCATGCGTGTGTTAGCTGTGCACATCAAGCTTAAGTGGGCAGATCCCTCCGTGGTGGAGGCACGGTCAGGGACTTTGCCCCATATTGTATAAAAGCAATGCGCCAAAGGAAAGTTGAGGAAAGGGAACTGGAGAAGGGGTGCTCAGGATGTAGAGAGTGGTCCGAGAGCAGGGCTCTATGAGCCTACAAGACAGAAGTGAGGGGGGGGAAAGACAGCTGGTGGATGAGACCGTGACTGGCCTCTTGCCTGGCATATGTGAAATGGGTCACACGCCCTGTATCAGGTTTATTGCACACACACACACACACACACACACACACACACACACACACACAGGGAGAGAAAGAGAAATCCGTGTGTGTGTGACTAGAATATATGTGTGAAAATGTGGAAAGGGCAGTGTATGAATTTGTCAGTGTGGTGAATTGTATAGAAGTAAGTGTGTGTGTGTGTGTGTGTGTGTGTGTGTGTGTGTGAGAGAGAGGGAGAGGGAAGAAAAAGAGGGCTGAAGAGGGCTTATAGAGAGAACACAGAGGCCTCAGGTAAAATGATCCGCTGGCCTGGTGCGGATAGGGTGTTCAATATTGCAGGATGTAGCCTGCCGGTGGTGGAGCATCATATTCTCACCGCTCCTCCTTCCTTTATGACCGTACTGCCCATTCAGCCGACCTACTCAAAACAAACGACTTGTTCTTTCTCTGTGTTGGGAGCTCATTACTTTTTTTTATTTTTTTTCATTTGAAACATGTGCGGTTGGATTTCTCTCTCTCTCTGGGCGTATAACAGTATTATTCACTCATATTCCACAGCTCATTTGTGAGTAGATAGGACCATTACACCTTTTCAAATGTGATAATTATACAGCATTAGTACTGTTCAGCCTCGTGGGAAAAACTAAGGGAGAAAATAAAAGGATGTGTGTCGTGGGTGTTTAAGCCTATCTCTTCCTCATTCACACACATACGTACACACACCCACCCGGATAAAATTTAGACTTCTGTTGATAAAAGACAGAGGGAACATACTAAGGTGTAGGGTTGGGTATCGTTTGGGTTTTATCCGATACCGGTGCTAAATCGATACTTTTAAAACGGTGCCGGTGCCGAAACGGTGCCTGAACCGGTACTTTGTTTTTAAAATGTTTTAAATTAAAATGGTCTAAAGCATGAATTGCTTTTTTTATTGATGAGACAAATTTGAACATGAAATTGAACTGTTATATTCAATTTACTATCAATATCTCATTGCTCCTATGAATAATACATTTAAATGTTAAAACAGCTTGCCATGCATGCACACACAATGCTTTCAAGCTTTCAAGGCATTTGCAAGCAAGCTAATCTAACAGGGACTCTACTTTCCAGTTAATTCAGTGTGTTCCCAAATGCTTCAAGAAATTGTATGTCTTAACCCATAACATGCAGTAGTTTTGAACATGTTAGGCTACATTTTGGTGTTGAAGTGTTAAGATTCCCAGCGCTAGCCAAGTAGGCATTTTAACAGCAACTATGGCTATGCGCTAACACCAGTCAGCTGAGTTTAATTAGCGATAACGTACGGAGATGGTTTCGTAGCCTCTTTGACAGCTCAATGACATCAGGTATGTAACCTACATATATGTTTTTGCCAGCTAACTTTTAACATGATCTTCATATTCATTGTGATGCTATATGGACCTCATGCACATGAAAGATTAATATAATGCCATTATGTTGTTTAACACACCGTGAAATAAAGTTTTCACCTTACAACTTTGCTGATAACATTTCAAATAAATGTCAGTTAGCGCATTAGCAAGGATATTGTGTAACGTATAGGCTAGGCTAGCCTACTGTTGATGTTGTTTCATAGCCTTTTGCTTGTGTGTAGTTAGGCCCACTGCTAGATTTTGACAGGAGCTCGCGATATCGCTTTAAAGTAAGCTACTTGGGCTCACTCAAGCTGTCAAACACTGTCCACTCATGTGGTGCACCCCTCTGGTTTATACATCCATATGTTAGCTAACTGTATCTGGATGTGTTACTATCAGAGCAAGACGTTAGAGATGGCGCATGACATGCAGTGATGCCTCGTATAAAAAATAAAAAAAACGCTATTTAAGCACCGAAATGAGGCACCGAAATCCACGTTGTTATTCGATGCAGTTACTACCGTTTGTGTCGGCACCGGTGCCATATTAGAACCGTGTTTCGGTGCCCAACCCTACTAAGGTGGTAGACAGTAAACAGAACTAAAGCTAATTGGCACACACAGGTGTTACTTTTTCCCTTTCTCCGATCATCCCCACATACTTATGCTCAAATCTTCACCTCAAATGCAATGGCAGCCTGCCAAGCCACTCCTTTAATTGGATATTTGTTTGTCATGTGCGACCCAGTGGAGAGAAGAGGGGGAGAATAGAACAGTGAGGAGGAGTGGGAGAAAAGAGAATGGAGAGATGGGAAAGCGGATTCATCTGGGAAATCAGCACAAGGTTTCTACTCAGAGCTGTCAAAATGTTGCAGCTCAGAGACACAGCACAGAGGCCCAGCTGATGCATGTGATCTGTTGAGCTCCAATACGCACCTGTGTGACTAGAAGCATGAGCGAATGAAAATGGTTTTCAAAAAATTTCTCCTTCGTGTTTTTCATGTTGTTTATTGTCAGTTTATTTTTTCAGCTTACGAGCAGGCTACACTAGGCACACAACTGAAGCAAACTTGATGGCGGTGCACACATTTAAAAAAAAAAAAATGGACCAGTTCTCTAAAGCTATTTTTACGTTCTGCATACGGAGTGCTTCAGTTGCGTACCCGGTATAGCCTGCAGTTAGCCATACCCTCAAGCATACCACTCGTACAGCAGATTTATTTCACATTTGCTGCTTTTGGAGCTTGTTCACCCACAGTCCCTTGTTTGTCTCCTATTTCTCTCACCCCAGTGTGAGGTATCCTTTGCCTCAGTTCCTCCCTCTTCCTCTCTTCTCTTGGTTTCATGTGGGCACCCAGGTATAATGCCAATGTCCGCTCCTTCTGCTAAGATTCACCGGGAGCTTACAGGATTTCTCCTGGGTGATGCTACTCAGGCTAATGAGGGCCTGGTCTTCTGTCCTTACACATGAGCGCGAGAGAGAGAGAGAGAGAGAGAGAGAGAGAGAGAGAAAAACACAGAAATGGAGAATTGAAAGCATGCCTGTTGAACAAGAGAACAAAAACATCAGAGGAAGAGAGGTTTTGGAACAGAGAGAGGGAGAAGCACTGGTTAGGGGATCAGGAAGATGGACGCAATAGAAGGGATTCAAGGGAAAGGAGAGAGAGAGAGAGCAAGAGGCAGAGAGAAAGAGAAGAGGTAAAGAGTGGGCAGCTACTGACAGCAGCCGCAGGGGTCCACTCTGCTTCCGGTGAGCTCATCTGACCTGCCCCGTCACCCAGTCAGCATGGCCCCAGCACCTTCACACTGCACACCTGCAAGCCTGACCTCCTCCTTCACATTTTCACTTCAACACATGCACACACGCACACAGATCCATGCATAAGGTCCGTGAAAGTTAACCTGTCTGTGTCTCAGAATACTTTGCATAAGGAAAGGCTTAGATGAAACCTTGTGTGTGTGTGAGATGATGATGATGTGCATGTCTGGGTTTTGCAGCGAGGTCTGTGAGCCAGCAGGGGGTGTGGGGTAATTCCTATCATGCTCTTGTGCCCTCCTCACGGAAACCAGCTTAGACAAAAGCCAGCTGTAGCCTAGAAAGACATGTCTCTCTTTTCTGGTCCTTTCCCTCCTTACTTATTTCTTCCCGTCACTGAGTTATTTTTCAGCTCTCTCTCTCTCTCTCTCTCTCTCTCTCTCTCTCTCTCTATAGCTGTAGGGAAGTGGCATTTTTGTAACATTGCTCTTTTTTCACTCTCCAACAACTCAAATATGGTCTCTGTAGATACTTTTACACATAAACCTGATGTGACCATCCTTCTCTTTATCATATATTTTATTTAGAGTCATAACCTTAGTTAAATAAATTTTATGGCCATTTAAAAGTGTGAGAGGTTACCAAAATGCCATAAGTCCTATATCCACCATTTCAAGGGGGATTTAAAATGTTTTTACAGATTCTGGATCTCATTTGGTGCTATACCTTGACCATAATAATTCCCTCCTATTCACTTTTATATTGTGTGTGTTCCTTGCAAGTTGTGCATTAGTGAGGCAAGTGTTTTACTATCAATTCCTGTTGTAGGGGACCCCCTTAACACCCTCAGTTAGTTTCAGAAAGATTGGTTAACTTTTAAGGGATTTATTTAGAATTTCTGTATTTAGCTGACGTTACCGAAATTCCACAAATTGTGATGAAGAAGTTTTGCTGTCTACAACAGTATTAAAATATAATATTTGCAGTTTTCTTTGTGTAAAAGGGAAAATCAGTAGTCTGTGTAGTAAACCAGTGGTTTCTGAGCAAAAATCAAAATTTTTATCATTTTTATTGAGTATATAATATATTGTGGCATATTGGTAACGTCCCTTATTTTTGCTATTATTCTACTTGTATAACACCAAAAAAACAAATGATCACCACAGTTTTGAACAATATTGTATGATACTTCATTTCATCTAGGAGAAATTCAGAGGATGTGTTTTAAAGGAGAAATATGAACTAATAATACGTTTCTGTGGCATTTCTGTAACACTGCCTAGGGTTAGGTTTAGTCAAACTATGAACAATATCAAAAAAACATTTACATCATTACATCACTGAATCACATATCTACTTGACAAATACTACTTTTGACATTTATGACAATATAAGTAAAAAATATAGACATTTCGACATATAAATGAATGAGAATGAATGGGAAATATAAAATGTTTGTGATTTCAGCCTGCATAAAATTAAGGGGGAAGGTATCACTATAGCTTTGGACAGTAAAGTAACACTTATAATATTGTTGGAAATTTTTTTTACAAAATATATTGGAAGAGAGCACTACAAAGTAAAAGTGTATTTTGTGGCATTTCTGTAACATTTCCTAGGGTTAAGTTTAGACTAACTGTGAACAATGTCAAAAATGTACATCATTGAATCACATATCTACAATTGACAAGTACTGAGAGTAGAGTTTTCACATGTCTAGCAGTCTGTGTTCAAAATGTACTGACTGTGAGTTCAGCTGGTCAGTTTGTAATGCCCATGTGCCACATATGAGGTCAGATATTTTGCATGTAGAAGGGTGGAATATGACTTTGCATACATTAAATGACATCTACACATCAAGAGCTTTCAGGAAATATATGATACAAGGCACCTAGGTGTAAGTATCCCAGAGATGCATCCTAAAATGTACTGACTGTGAGTTCAGCAGGTCAGTTTGTAATGCCCATGTGCCACGTATGAGGTCAGATATTTTGCATGTAGAAGGGTGGAATATGGCTTTACGTGCATTAAATGAAATCTACACATCAAGAGCTGACTGTAAGTTCAGCTGAGGTCAGATATTTTGCATTTAGAAGGGTGGAATATGGCTTTGCATATATCTCAAATAAAGGTGTTGGAGCCTATACATGAAACTTGCTGCTTTTAAAAAAATCACTGTAATCAGTAAACATTGAAATAACATTAGGCTACAGGATGAAATTGGGTGCATTTTCCATGGGTTCAAACAGCATATTTGTATAATACCAGCATATTTCATGGCATAGCATTTTCTGAGCAGAGCTTACAAATAGGGAGCCTACTGTAGGCCTATTTCTCTAGCCTAAATGTAGGCCTAAGCGATCTTTGGAGTAGAAGAATGTATCCATCTCTTGAGCAAGTGTGCTACAATTGGCACCAATGTGTGCGTCTGGCTGTCTTGTTTCATTTAATACCTTTACCTCAAACATAGGAGCAGATATACCCATAGTTCAGCTTCTGAAAGACAATGATGATAAATTGTATCTCCCGCGATTATTTGCGCTATTATGCGCTAGACTTGAATTACGTTCATTCTTATAGCCATAGCCTAGAAGAAAATAGACATCCAAAAGATGAATCTGATTTATTGAAAACAATACTTGGTGGATGATTTTCCACCATCTATGATGTAGGAAGTCTTTAAATAGGCTGACATAAAAACTGAGAGTGAATGTTCCCTCTTTGGATAAATGGATAAATCCTACTCCAAAGATCACTTAAATTTAGGCGAGAGAAATGGGCTATTTAATTGCAAGTTCTGCTCATGTTATTTCAATGTTAACTGATTACACAGTGTTTTTCTTTTTTTAATCCAGCAAGTTTCATGTAGCCTATAGGCTCCAACACCGTGCACGTATCATGGTGTTGAACGCATTCCATCGCATTTCCATTGCGAAGGCGCTCCCTTAATTTCGTAATCTCAACCAGCGCTCAATTCCAGAGCCAGACCATGCCCCTAAAGACGACCCATCACTCGATTCTTGCAGATGGGTCATTTGAGCTTTTGTTACACCCCGCTACATCGTATATTTAAACAGAAAAAGTATAATTGAGTGCAATGAGTTTTGTGCAGGACGCAATCTGCGCGACACTTGACATTTCAGTCTACCACGCAAAGACTTCAAAATTGGCCTTTGACTGGACCGGATACAAGATAGCCAATGTCTGGTCAAGATATAGGATTATCCTGCATTGGCATTGCATGGAGGCAAAGTTGTCATTTTAATGTGCATTGATATCATTGATCAAACATGAATCGTTGATATCACTCACGAAGCAGTTGCTGAATATCCTGTGATGATTTTGTTTGATAATTTGTTATGATAAATGTAGCTTAGAAATAACGATGAACAATCAAATATAGAATGTCTCAACCTTTATTTTGGCATGCTAAATTATTTAAAATACAATACAATAAAATACATGTTCAAATTCGGCCTTTACCCGACATCAAACGCAATATATTATTTCACCTTATAGTGGCGCTGGACCTTAATACAGCCCTAAAAACTGATATTTACCGGGGGGCGGTGGTCGTCAGGGGGGGGGGGGGGCCTAAGGGAATTTTTTAAGCCTTAGGGGAAGGGCCAGGAGAAATGTTTTGGCCTGGGGGGAGAGCCGAGGAAAATTATTTTTTCCTGATCCATGATATTTTTTCCTCCTGATCAATGATCCGTTTTCGATATTTTAAAAGGCCATTATACGACTTTTTAAAATTGTTAGTTTGGACCCCCCCACTTTTGCTGTGCGAAATACCAGTGCTGTTTTCAGCATATGTTTAGTGCCTCATTGTCATTTTCATTGGATTCTCCCATTTGCGCGTAAATCGCTCGTAAGCTTTTTTAGTTTTTTTGTTACACGCATTCTCCCATTCCGCTTCTGTCACACACACAGCGACAAGCGTCAAATCCCCTGCAGTGTTGATAAGGAAAAAAGCCTTATAGGTACGCCAAATAAATAATAACCTATAGGTTTATGCTATGTAAAACTCCCCATTAACAGCATCGTGTCACTAACCACAGCTAAGACTGCACAATCTCGTATTCACTCTGTTGGATATCTGAAGCCAGTTTGTCTACTTAGATACTGTAAATCCTCAAATTATGGTCGGGGTCTTAAGACAAAGTACAGGC
The DNA here is from genome assembly GCF_046254945.1 of Alosa pseudoharengus. Lineage (NCBI taxonomy): Eukaryota > Metazoa > Chordata > Actinopteri > Clupeiformes > Clupeidae > Alosa > Alosa pseudoharengus. The sequence goes on along the minus strand of NW_027468881.1, from coordinate 15,591,808 downwards.
CTTTAGGGGCAGAATTGTATTCGAGACGGCCCTTTATTTCTTATGCGAGTTTTATTTTGAGACATGCGTTTCTTGGAGCGGCATACTGGTAGGCCTTCAAAAGCATGACATTTTCGGTTTAGTTTGATATTTAATTTACTTTTCGACTGTTTGATTATATTGTTAAATGTTGGGACTGATGGGCACTGAAATCTGGGGGGTATTTGATGATCACTATTACGTTCCATGTTGAAAGAGTGTCGGGATTTCAAACAAACCATCCGCTTTCATGCGTTAATTGAACGTCCGCGGTCCTGTAATGGAAACCTTATTGCGTAGCCAAGTAGCCTATTGATTTATTTTTAAATTATGCATGATTTACTTTTTATTAATTTCGTAGGCTGGAATGCTTCGAGTCGCGGCAACTGTGTTTAAATGTAGTAGCGTGTTTCAGCCTCTGGCGAGCTCTAGCAAGGCGGCAAGCGACTGAGCTTGAGAGCGACATGTTGGAGAACCAGCTGGAAAGTCAGTGGCCGAATGCACGCAAGAGTTGTATACATAAGAAACACCCAGAGTTTGGGGGTGCCAAAACGCGTAACTCTCCCTCTATCGAGCGTAAATGACACAGGGGAGAATTCTGGCAGAGTGAAATATGCGTAATACGCGTTTTTTGACTGTACGCACGCACTTGGGTTAATTCCCCTCTTAGTGTTTTGTTGTGCCTATAGGCAATTCCATGGAAAATTACGTTTTTTGTAACATCCATAACGCCAATAAAATGTGATGGTATGGTATGATGTGAATGATTACATGAAATTTGAGCATTTGCTATTTTTGGCTGAAGAATGTACATGAGAAAAAATGAAATGTACAGAAAATTAATGTTATCATTCACATCATACAAATGCCAAGGCATTTCACTGCCGTTATGGATGTGACAAAAAGTCCACTTTCCGTGGAATTGCCCTCATACAGTGTTGGGAGTAACGCGTTATAAAAGTGGCATAATGTAGGCCTAATGGGCCTAATTTGCTGTAACGTGGTAGGCTAATGTAAGGCATTAAAAAATGCATTTTAACCCGAAATGAAGTGGTATTTTGTTTTTATAGGCATATACAAATTCGCCAACAACGTCGCAAGATCAACAGAGGAGAAAAAATCAGTGTAAATTGCAGAATGTTATCTCCTGTCAGGCCTAGGCTATAGGCTACTTTCAAGATGATTGTGGCTGCATCAAGTCGGACTCTACATTTGCGACATGGACATAAAGGCCTGCTTGAGCATATGGAGGCAGAACATTCATTCATATCACAGAGGGTAAGCCTCTGACTCTGGGTGGAATGCCGCCTAGATTAAAAAAGTTAAAGCGATTTTGGAAGGCTACACACCTTCCAAAATCGCCTGTTTTCCGTTGTATGTTGACAGCTGCTGGACGACGATGGAACAATAACGATTTTTTTAAACTCTCAATTAGGCCTACTGTAACTGTGTGTCAACCTGGCGTTCGTTAGGACCGTACCACTGGAGGAGGGACCGCTCATAAACTCCCCTTAATTGTTGCAAACATAGACTAGATATAGTTGCGACTTCCGAACAGTTTTTGTGAGTGCTACTTTGTTAATATTTGGGGAAACTGCGAGTAAGGGGCTGCGACCTTTCTACATGTAGGCTGCTGAAGTGCCGCGAGGGCGCAGAAAATGAACTTTTGATAGTCGAATACATTGAATAAGTCAACTAATCGCGGCAGCATTAATGCAGCCTTGCTTACTGATAAAGCCTCGGATACGACCTGCCTGCTTGGCTATCCCTAACTGTATCCCTAACAAGGTGTGTCGGACATGGGGAGGGAGAGAAGTTAAGAAAATGTGTTTAGTTTCACAGTGTGCTGTGCTTGCAGGGGGGTGGGGTGGTCAGTGTCTGTATAGAGAAGGGCCAACTAAAGATGCAGAAGAGCTACTGTAACTGCTAATGAAGAGTGGAGTGGTGCTGGGATGAAGAGTTCTGTAGTGGGGACAGGCTGTAGCTGGCTGAGAGAGAGAATATAGACACCATATGATAATTTAATCTCCTGTTGATGTATAAACAAAATGTTTAAAATTTTTTGCATGATTACACTAAGAGGGTGGTAAGTAACTCAGATTATATTTAATTGTATAAAAAAAGCTTTTTATTTCATATGTTACAAATATTCCACTCCAAAAAGGAATGTTACTAAAATGCCACTTTGGTTACAGAAATGCCATTTGGACGTTACCAAAATGCCACATGATGTTACAGAAATGCCACTAAGGTTACGAAAATTCCACAAAATAGGTTACCGAAATGCCTTTACAGCTCTCTCTCTCTCTCTCTCTCTCTCTCTCTCTCTCTCTCTCTCTCTCTCTCCAATCCAATTCACAGTTGCCAAAGCCCCAAGTCCTTAATAACAACTCACTCATTTTTAACGTTACAGTAGTGAACATACTCATTGGCACACATGGTCTTTCCACAAAGAAAATCTCCTCGCTGCATAGGGACTCAGACTCGGACCTCAGCCACGCTTGCGTGCTGCCTGCTTAGACAGGGTGCTGGCATGGCCTCCTCTTGTTGGCATGCGCTGCCCTTGTTGTGGTGGTCTGGCATGCCGCCTGGGCGTGTGGTTTCTGCCACTGTATTAGGGAAGGTATCTGCGAGAGCCGAGTGCAAACGTCTGTAAACAATGTCCTCATGTCTTTGGAGGGACGGGAGGGAACAGACCGTGGCTGCTTTAATTCCAGCGCCCTGTTTGGAATGGGGTTCTGTCAGATCTCTTTCATTGTGCACACATCCTTTGTGATTTGTGTGAGTGAGAGTGAGCATGTTGATGTGTTTTTTTTTTTAGTGTGGTGTCAGTAATACATTTGGCAGAGGTAATTGAAAATGAGCCATAGTCAACATTGTAGAGAGTTACAGTAACCCTGGTGCAGATTATTGTCCTATCCCCCATGCTTACACAAGTGGGACAGTTAATCAGCGTGATGATGGGATGATGGACTCCCATCTTTTTCTCTCTCTCTCAAATTCAAAAAGGTTCTTTATTGGCATGACAAATAGTTAGACATAAGCAATTACTAAGGTATGTATAACAGATATTTTTTTATTTTCTTTTTCTTGTGTATGTGTGTGTCCGTGTCTGTGAGTTCGAAATATCGAGTTTGAGTATTCTGAGCGTCTCAACACAGCATCTCTCTCACAGTTTGATAACAAGATCTGTGTGCGTTACAGGAAGAAAGCAGTATTGTGCTGTTCTTTCCTTTCTTTGCCAAGCCAAATGCTGTTAGCGAGCATCACTTTTGTCTTGTCAATAAATATTCACAGTCTGAAGGTGTGTTCGCTGTGGCGTTTGGTGTCAGGATGACTATAATCAGTGTGCTTCAAGCGTCCTCCAGCGCCTTGTTGTCAGTGATCTTGCTTGTGACGTATTTGGTTACCGCATCAGTCCACAGGCCCCTGCTGTGGTGTGGCTGGTGAAAAATTGATTGTTTTTAGGACAAAATAAATGAGCACTTCAGGAAGCCCTTTAACAGATGCTTTTTTTTTCCCTTGTGTTACATTTTTCATTTCTTAATACTGTACAAGGGTTTTTCAATGTCATTGGTTGCTGTGGAGACAGGATAGTGGTTTAAAAAAAGGTTGAACCTGGGTGGTAATGAGAGACCGAATGGGATGTGAGCCCCTCTTGATGAGACTCTCTGAACAGCCTCTCATGTCTCAGAGACATGGCATAACAGTAGATTCCAGTCCGCTAGCGCGACACTTGACGCAGCACCTGAAGGACATTTTGATGTGCACAAATAGACCAGTTCCAGTGATCTGTTTTCTTACCGTTCAGTGACGCCTGGTGAGAAAGGAATTTTTTTTTTCTCTGTTACTTTCCACCATCCTCTGTTCCTGACTAGGGGTAACTGAATGCTGTTTGAGCAACCCCTAGTAATGAAAGCTAATGATTAACTTCTGTGTGCTTGCACATTGTTGAGGGTGTATTGTAACTGTCCTTAGTTCCTTTGTGATTTATTAGCCAGGCCTTGAGTTGGGTGATCGTGCCTGTCAGCAGTACAGGCCTCTCAGTCCATCCTGTTAGTCTCCCTCTCCTCCGATCCTTTCTTTCAACGCCCGTCCAAAAGCTCGTTAAGACTTCCAAGACTTCGCTTCCGCCGCTCAGACGATTAAAAACTCAGACAGCTTAGCCGCCGCGGGCGTTAATGCCGGCCCTGGATGCCGGCCGGCGCTGCGCCTTGTTTTGTTTTGCTTTGCTTACTTCGGCGTCATTAGGCTTGACTATGCGTTGTTGTTGTCGTTTATTCCACTCCTTCCCCACCTCAGGCACACGACTCTGCTGCCTCGTGGAGGATGTTGCCCGATGTGGGTCAGTGGTATTTAGCCAAGCGGTTAGTGTGTGTCACTGCTCAGAAACCTTTACCTAGGCTCTCTAGGAACCACACATCTCACGCCTGCAGATTTGATGGAGGCCGAGCTAATACAGTAAGCTTACATGTTGTATTGTCTATGTGGAGGCCTAATATTCAGGTGAGTGGGGCTTGAGTAAGTGGACATTGACTTTAGACCGTAGCGCTCTAGAATCTTTGGCTGGAACTAGTTGAGAGGCCAGGCCATAAAATTGATATCAGAAATTAACTTTTTGATAAAAGTGCCAATTTACAAAATTACATTTTTTATTTCAGTCTACAGGTCAAATGTGCACATTGAGTCACAGCACTGAAATGTTTGATAGGCCTTTGTATATTATAGTAACACATCACGCTAGTACTTTGTAAATTATTCGTCCCAACCCTTTGGGGAGCTATAAAATGAAAATGAGCTTTTTAAAGTGCACCACTGCACTTGGAGGAGGTCATGATGATATTATGGAGCCTGTAGTGATTCCCATGCTTACCAGCAACGAGGCCATCTTTTTAGTAGCTGATCTGTGATGTAACATTAGTTGAACATTGGCAGCGGGACAATTGTTCATGTCCAACCTTGGAGGAGCTGCTATTACTCGGCTGTAATTTTCCCTGGCAGTAATTGTCTGAAATGTGAATGCCCAGACGGGGGCCCTTGGATATGATTCAGAGAGAGTTTTGTGTGTGTAATGTGCCCTGATGAATCCTCAAGTATTGTGTTAGTTTCAGGAGGGAGCGGCGCCAGGGAGGCAGGACCTGGGTGACCTTGTGTCCGTGCTGATGGATCCGTTACTCATTCACCCTGGTGCTGACTAATGTGTAACCCAAGGGCAGGGGACTCGTGTCCGTCTCTACGTCTTCTCTTTCCAGGTCTCTCTCTCTCTGCCTTTCTGTGTCCACGACTACTGTCTATCTCTTTGTTTTTCTGTCTTTTCTCATTCTTCCATTCTTTTTTCTTGTTTGTCTTGTTCTGTTTCTTGTTTG
>NW_027468881.1:15456424-15583924 GCF_046254945.1 Alosa pseudoharengus | reverse complement strand
TACACACACACACTCTCCAGTGTTGGGAGTAATGCATTAAAAAAGTAATGTAATTACAGTAATGCATTGCTTTTTGCTGTAATGCAGTAATGTAAGGCATTACCAATACAATTTCAGTAATATTTTACTCGGTACAATTCTCAGTAACTGAAGTTACTTTGCTTTTTAATCCAAAATTGAGAAATGCTCAATTAGCACCAGAGAAGATTATCCAAGAATGAAAAAAAGTCATCTATGCTGGTCCTGGAATTTGATTGCCTTGTTTAGATGACTGTAGAAAGGGAATTTGAGTTATCTCTGCCATTCATACAACAGATCTAACATGGTTAGGCTATACTTCTCATTTCAAGCAGTGAGAATAACTAAAATGTTGCTTTTACAGACAAAGATCATAGCCATTATTCTCAAACTATTTGCATTAAGTCTACACCACTGTAAGTGGAAGGAAAGGCAACCAGCAATGATGAGAACCATTTAAAGTCAACATACAATTTCACTATGACTATATTTTACTATATTAAGTTGTGAGTGACCTTTGGCCTTTGGGGCCTACATTGTCCCATGAGCCATAACTGCAACCATTATATTGTTCTTTTGTTAGCCTTAAGCCTAGCTCAGTCATTTTGCTATACCACATCACCTCCTGCCGTGTAATGAGCTGCATTGAACACATGAAGATCGATCTATTGAGAACACCAAATCCATATTTCCTGTTATTTTGGTGAAAGTAATGTAAACGTAGTGTAATGCCTTACAATTCAAAGACAGTAATATTGTAATGTAACAAATTACTTTGAGATGACCGTAACAAGTAATAAATAATGCATTACGCTTTTGAAGTAACTTGCCCAACACTGTCTCTCTCTCACACACACTCAAACACTCACTCAGACTCAAATTCACACCATCAGTTTCACACCCCAAGTCTTCATGCAGCCTAATCTCTCATGCATTACGACCTACATACATGCACAATGAGCAACTGCACACACAGACCGCCTCACACACCGCCACATTGTTACAGTCTCTCAGCCTCATCCACACGTTTGGAAGGTGTAAACATGTCCCTCACATGTGTGTGGCAGCATTTTATCCAGAAAATGTAAACGTGTATCAACAAGGAAGAACTAAGGAGTGTTAACTCCTGGTCTTTTGCCCATTTGATCTGCAAGAGATTGGAAAAGAGAGACTCAGACTTAGAGACTTAAAGGGCTCGTAATGAAAAAAAGCCTCCTGGGTTTGAAAGGTCTGTCTGTGTCTGTGTGTGTTGCGGGGGAGGGGATGAGCGAATGGGAGAGAATATTAGAGTTAGCTACAGGACAGAGCTGTAGAGGAAAGGGAGAATGAGAGGGAGGAAAAGAAAAGACTAGATGAGAGAGAGAGAGAGAGAGAGAGAGGTCACAGCTGTGTCGGCAAAGGAGAGCAGGTTGTCTGATGGCGTAATTAGCCACCATTGGGGAGGCTTGGCTGACGTCTTCAGGAAATCTGGCCTCTGTCCTCATATTCTTCCCATCCACCACAAGGGAGACAGACATCAAGCACTACAGAGACGAGTAGGAGAGTTGGTAATGGCGCCCTCAAATGACTACACACCCAATAGTAGGGAGACTGACATCAGAGTTGTTTTAGGCTGACCAAAGGTCTCTATGCGTCTTGAAAAGACGTCACAACTCCTAACACTGCCACATGTAGTCTGGAGAGCTGTCAAAGGACTCTATCAAAAACACAGTTTTGTTTTGTTTTGTGTAGCACTTTGTTAAATACACTCATCCTTTCAGCTCATCTGTGACTGCATTATTTGGACCACATGTAGAGATTTATTAACGGATTAACAGCTTTATAGCACTTTTGTAGCCCTGGAAGAGCTGTAATCATGGTATATTTGACTGCCCTCCACTAAGACATTGCTACAGCCAAGCTATTTAATCCCTCTGTAGAGGCCAGCGGTCTTGTTTACAGTTGTTCTGTAGTCTTGTGCTGATATTGCAAAGGCTCATTGCGGTTAGTCTGACACTAAGTGATTCATCAGCCAGATTCAGAGATTGGCTCATCGACAGGCACCCCTCTCTTCCTGTCCTCAGTCTCCTCTGCTGTCACGGTAACCTTATCAAGGTGTATTTTCCCCACACAACACACACACACACACACACACTCGCTGTTACAGACACAGTCGTTACCATTATCACCTCCATTTATTTTTGTGAAGACAAGACCAAAGCTGTGTTTAGCTGGTGGTATGTCTGAGTTGTGATTGAGATTTGAGAGAAAGTGGAATAGAACATTATGTCCAATATTCTAATATATGGTTTAATGTTCTGCATTTCTCATTAGTAGGTCACTGTGATACTAAAAGTATGATTCTATGTAATGACTGTATGATATCTGTACTGTCCCTGTGTATATCTGTGTGTGACTGTATTTAGAGATAAGTGGGAACATTATGACTTTGCAGTGTTTCACTGTTCTGCATGGCTGCGTTAGTAGCTATCTGCTCCGGATTGCCAGGTTGCCACTAATCGGTGTAGTCCACGTGAGATGGGATGACCAACGCCATCTCCCGTCAGCCTGGAAGGATACTTAAATCCTAACTATTTCCTTGTGTAGTTAGAGCAGCTGATGGATCTTTAGGTGAAGTCATGCTGTCTCTCCCTTGATGCGCATCATTGTAAATAAACTGTGTTCCTGATTTTTCATACTATTGGTCTGACTGGGTCTCTATTAAATGTATTGTATCAAAATGACCATCAGTTTATTAATGTCAAAGGGAGACATATTTTTGTATTTATGTCTTGCACAATAATATCAGTGTCTTGAATAGCATTGTAGGCTCTTTTAATAATACACTAATCAAATATGCGTGTTTAGCTGGATGAGCTATTGTCTGGACAGAGTGAACATTAACAGTACCTGGTGTCTGACAAAGGGACCCTCTGATTCGTGGCCCTCATAACGGCCTTTACATAAGAACACACAACAGTGGTCTTTTTTAAAAGAAGCACACAACGGTTGACATTCAGAATGGGCTGTGATGCATAAAACATGAACTGGACAGAAGCCAATAATGGGTTCTGGTGGCTGTAGTTATTAAGGCTGTTCTCAGTGTAATTGACTTCCCCCTTTCTCAGCATCTCTCTCTTTCTTGCACCCTGTCTTGCTCTCTCTTTCTTTCTCTCTCTCTCTCTTTCTTTCTTTCTTTCTCTCTCTCTCTCTCTCTCTCTCTCTCTCTCTCTCTCTCTCTCTCTCTCTCTCTCTCTCTCTTTCACTCCCCTCTTATTAGAAGCTGTTTCAGTAAAAGCCCTTCATTCAACAAGTACTAATTTAGTTAACTTTATTGTGTGCCTGCCTACCTGTGGAGTCCATAACAGTCTGTGTTAATTCACTCATGCTCATTACTCTGACCCAGCAGTGGTCCCCATCAGAGGTGAACTCATAATCCACGTGTGCCAGGGAGTTCTGTCAAAACACATGGATATTTCTTAATGCGGTGTTGGGCAGGGGTTGTAATGTATGTAATAATGATTGTACGAATGAAAGTGCTCCTAGATAGCCTGGCGCTGTTTTGCCTTTGTTGTGCATTATGACATATGCCACTCTTCTGCCTAAACGATAAACAACATTTTTTTAAAAACGAACACTTCACTGCAACATTGTCACACTGACTGACTCCCTTTGGTTGCTGATCGGTGTTCTCTAAACAGTGGCGGAGAGAACCTTGATGCTAACAGGGTTTCCAGGCTGTAATGTTAGTGAAAACTGGATAGAGAGCGTCAGTCAGGTGCAGCCAGACTGGGTCCTACAGGGCCGGCCAATGAGTGGCAGGAGTCTACACTGACAATGACAAGGAAAATGAATCATCCTCCCCTCTATGTCTCTCTTCCTCTCTTTCATTCTCTCCCAAAGGTGTGAGTGATTGACAGCCGACAGGATGGACGAGCTTCAAGACGTACAGCTGACCGAGATCAAACCCCTCTTGATGGACAAGGTGGGTGTCATTAACCTCTTGCCCTCTCTCTGCACTCACTCCCTCAGTCACACACACACACACACACACACACACACACACACACAAACAGAATACAGTAGCACACCCATAAGTGTAGCAAACTCCGAGTTCAGGGCAGACATGGCAGTGTTTGTCACAGACCTCTAGTACACAGCTCTGGGCTCTGCCTCCCTTTGTTATCTGTTCCTCCGACAAGTCCTTGTGGATCTGATTTGCATGTATTGATTGGGTACCCCCCTAACCTGCCTGCCTCTGACAAGCTGGTTACCCCGGGCAACGAGGCAGCACTGTCTGACAGTGCAGTCAGTCAGTCACTGAAGGAAGTTAAATTTGAGAACAGACCGCTGTGAATGTCATCTCACATCTCTCACATGTGAAGTGTGCGTGTGCGTGTGCGCGTGCGCGTGAGTGCGTGCGTGCGCGCGTTCGTACAAGAGAGATGGTGATGGGAAGAGAGATGAAAAGACCACATAGGTGAAAGCTGCAGTTTCCAGTGTAGACTGGCTTGAGTTTGAGGACTCAGGAAGATGAAAGCTGAGGGTGAGGAGAGGAAGGAGGAGAAGGTCACAAAAGTATGAATCACCGCTCCTCATCTCATCTCATCTCATCTCCTCATCTCCTTTTTCTGTCTTGCGTCTCCTTTCTCTAATCACATTTCAGTTCAGTTTAACATTTGCAAATGATTGATCAGCAAGAACTGCGTGATATCTTCCACTATCTATTACATACCCACATTGACAGCAGAATAGAATAATTATTGGGTGATGGCCCCCCTCCATGCGCCACAAACTCGCTCTCTCCTCCCCTCTCTCTCCATCCATTTCTATCTGTCTATCTCATCCATCTCTCTCTCTCTCTCTCTCTCTCTCTCTCTGTGTGCTTTGATTTATCTTTTCTGCCTGATTTGCTGTGGTCTAAATTACCTCCTGCCTCCTTGCTGAGGGTAAAGGTTTGCTCTGTAAGATGAGAAGGTGGAGATGAGGGAGAGGGGTGTGGTGTGGTGTGGTGTGGTGTGGTGTGGTGTGGTGTGGTGTGGTGTGGTGTGGTGTGGTGCGGTGCGGGAGAGGTTTTATGTCTGCGCTCACACACTTTATTTCTACACATAGGAGCAGGAAGAGGATGACAAGGGGGCAGTAAGGCCCACTACTGCTTAAGCACCTTCCTTGTCTCACACACACACACACACACGCACGCATGCTCAGTCACTCACACACACACACACACTCTATCTCTCTCTCCCTCTCTCATATACACTTTATCTTTACGCTTAGACAACACAACTCATGCGCGCGCACACACACACACACACACACAGTTCATGTTCACAGTTCTTGTTCACTTAGACAACAACACTCGCGCGCGCACACACACACACACACACACACACACACACACACACACACAAGCTCATTTAAAAATGTTGATGTTCTCATTTAAAGTCTCATTTATATGTATTCATCATGAGGTTTTTGCCATGGTCCTCTTAGTTTACTTTGAGAACACTGCTCTCAGGCTGAGTGATCTAATAACAGACATCTATTCCTTTCCCATCTCTCTCTCTCTCTCTCTCTCTCTCTCTCTCTCTCTCTCTCTCTCTCTCTCTCTCTCTCTCTCTCTCTCTCTCTCTCTCTCTCTCTCTCTCTCTCTCTCTCTCTCTCTCTCTCTCTCTCTCTCTGCAGAATGGACGCAACTTCCAGGACTTTGATTGCCAGGTGAGTATCCTCATATCTCCTCGGTCACTAGAGAGAGCAGGCGAGTGGTGGGTGAATGTTCTAGCAGAGCGAGCTCAGGCTGTAGAGTAGATGCTTCAGCCCCGCATAACTCCAGTGACCCTAAAGGACAACGGCAAGTCCAGGCTTCGCTTCCCTGGAAGATTAATTTACTTTGGCAATGCAAGGCCACGCACATCCCAAAGCCATTTTTGGACCAAGAAAGTCAAAGACGATCCGCACACCAAAGGTTTCCCATTCACAGTTTGTATTAGTGACCCTTCAAGCCGTGCGACTTCCTTCAGACAGGCTCGAAACGTCAGTAATAAACACTGTGAATGGGAGCTCTTTGGTGTGCTGATTGTCTTTGACTTTCTATGATTAATTTCCTCTGACCAGCTTATACCGGATGCATTCTGCTCTCTGCCAGCTAAGATTTGTCTACCTGGGGGATATCTGGAGGAAGATTTTTTTTTGTTTCCCTGTTTTCTTTTCTTTCCTCCAGAAGCACAAATTACAGAGCTGTTTCAAAAATACAGTTCAGTAATTATCCATCATCAGTCTCAAGGGGCGTAATGAGAAAGACCGTTAACACAGAGCGAGATGCAAAGAAAGTGTGTGTGTGTGTGTGTGTGTGTGTGTGTGTGTGTGTGTCCGTCTGTGCACACATGCAGTAGAATATGGGTGGGTGGGTTGGAGTGTGTTGCACGAGTGTGTGTAGTTGTGTGTTGCAAGCATGCACGTGTATGAGCATTTGTAAGACTGTGTGGATGGGTATAATTGCGAAGGTCGGTAAATCCATGTTTACATGTGGGTTACCACTTCTCTGTTTGCAGAGGTCCTTAATGTATGCATGCTCCAAAGACCCATAAACATACATGCAGTAGTGTGTCCAGTGGTCTCGTCTGGACTGGACTGGTCACTTGACCACATGCTCATCTTCCGTCTGAACTTGCTCTCTTCATGAAGCCTTTGATGTTGCTCCTGCCCAGTAATGAAGGGCAGTGAAGGATAATGGCCTCCACAGGTGTGCCCTCTGGAGCCAGCCTGTCCACATCTGACAGGCTGCTTGCTTGCTCTATAACCTTGTGGCATCTGTAGGTTCTTGCCACAAAGCCAGAGGCCACTGAATGAGGTGTAGGTGTGTGTGTGTGTGTGTGTGTGTGTGATTGATTGGTTGGCTTGCTGAGGAGGGCAGATGGAGCAGCAGGAGGACGGCTGTGTCATTGTGCTGCATCTCTGGCCTCTGGCCTTTGTGAGCATCACTCCCAGTGCAGCCGCAAGCATCGGTTCCCTTTACTCAAGTCTACTGAGGTGGCCTTGACTTGGAATAATCAACTGTGGTGTCTCTCTATGCTTAATGTAGTTCATTTCAGATTGGATGGGAAGTTGTGCTTTATTTTTGTCACGTGACTTCCTGCTGGACTCACCCCATATGTCATGCAGATATCACCCCACTGCCCACACATGCGACTGTAACGTTAACTGTATGCAGAGTAGATAGTCTGGCTTTTCTTTCCTGTTTTCACTGATTGAAACATTCACCCTGTGCCACTGTGTTCCAGAAGTAGCACCACATATTGAATTTCAGCATTGTGTTTAGTTTCTGCCTCTGTGAGCTTATATGAAGGCCAGACTAGACAATACAAATTGCGTATGAAAAATATCAGTCTTCTCTCCTTTTCCATCTCCCTCTCTCTCTCTGGGTTTCACTGTGATCCATCTTTCCCCGGGGTAATAGGGTTTGGAGTCTGCAGAAGTATGGATATGTCCTCGCTTCTCTGGTTCTTTCCATCCTTACTTATTTCTTCCCATCACCGAGTTATTCTTCAGCTCTCTCTCTCTCTCTCTTTCTTTCTTTCTTTCTTTCTTTCTTTCTTTCTTTCTTTCTTTCTCTCTCTCTCTCTCTCTCTCTCTCTCTCTCTCTCTCTCTCTCTCTCTCTCTCTCTCTCTCTCTCTCTCTCTCTCTCTCTCTCTCTCTCTCTCTCTCTCTCTCTCTCTTACACTCACACACTCACACACACACACACGTTATCTCTCACTCTCTTTTCGAAAACATGCTTTGTCTATTTGCTTCTTCATCTATATCTCTTTGTCTTTCACACTTTCTGTGACTCCTTTTAAAGTGTATATTATTCTTTGTGGAGCCTTAGGAGTTAAATACATGTCTCCCCCCCCTATGTGAAGACCTAGAGAAGGGTTGTGCGTGGCTAAACATGGCAGAGGCCATCAGACTCCGCTGTCGGAACTTTGGTTCCTCAACGCACACCCGCTACCTGGGACCTTTACCTCACACGTCAGTGAGGAGAGCGATGTCATGGCAACCCAACATACATACTAGTACACACACAGAGAGACAAACACACACAAACATGTACATATGTGCATCATCCGGCAAGACACACAATAGCACCTCTCATGTTACATGAATACACACACACACACACACACACACACACACACACACACACACACACACAGAGTTTCTCCCGTGGCCTGGTAAGATCTGTCGCCCACAAAGTGAACTGCAGTCCCTGCAGAACAGGTTGGCCCCTTCTGTTATCCACAGGAACCCCCACATCCACATCCACCCCCACCGCCCCCACACACGCTCTCACTGAGTCGCCCACACACTCCACTGTCATCTCCACTGCTATGTAGTCATTAAACAAACAAAAAAAAAGGTGGGAGAGAGCGATGGAGAGAGAGAGAGGGAAGGGTTTCCATGGCAACATTGCGGGCACCCTGATGTGTGTTGCGATGCCGCCCTCTCAGCGGGCATGATGGGGTGGTGGTGGTGGTGGCGGGGTAAGATGGCAGTCCTGGTTGCTGGCTGGGGGTTGGCGCCCAGTGAGGCTGGTGAGGCTGTGAAAGCTTGTGCACCTGAGGGCTTCTTCCAGCAGAGGGAAACCTAAACCTATCTAGAGGCTTACACCAGGGGCCTCATGTACAAAGCTTGCGTACGCACAAAAATGCTGCGTATGCCACTTCTCACGCTCACTTCCGGATGTACGAAGACTGACTTGAACGTGAGTGTGCGGTCCTCCACGCAAACTTCATGCCTGGCGTACGCACATTTCCAATGTGTATCATCAGTTGGCGACACTTAGAGGCAATGCAGCGCAACAACATTAGTTGATCGCGAGTCTAGGCCTTTATTTGCACAGTATATTGTGAAACGTGGGTTATTAAAAATGACATTTCGAAAGTAGGCCTATGTTTCTATATAAATGGACATGCAACATGCTCAAATTCTACTAAGTTATGCAACAACCTATCTATAATGACAACTGTTGACTTATTAGAGGATACAAATTAAAAGGGAATGTGAAACCTATAGCCTACACCTATAGATAGGCTGACTAATAAGCACGGATATAAGCTATTTCCCTTAGTGTGATTGACTGCATAGAATACTTTGACTTTCCTCGAGTAAGCATTCGCATTATTTTGGTCACACTTGTGTGCAAATATAGGGATATGATCCAGAAATCGTAATGTGGCGATGTGGCCTGGATCAACTTCGTTTATTTCACCTCGAGTGCGCGATGCGTGGTAGCCTACTTAGACACGATTGATTTAATGTTTTTTAATTAATGCCGTTATGGTTCAAATGCATCAAACCCAGTTATGCGAACCCTGTCACCTACTTGCAGACTGACCAATAATTCTGCCACGGTCTCTGACCCTATAGCTAGCCACTGCTACGCTCTGCCACTACTGATTTTTTTTAGTTAATTACAGATGATAAAGACGTGAAATTCTTGCCATTTCGTCGGATAAACACTTCTACCTCGCATTCGCACTTTTTTTTTTATTAATTTGATGATTTCAATTATTAAACTTTGGAGCAGGTTCGAGTATGAATGGATCCACAAATGAGTTTTCATTGTTATTAATATTGCGGGATAGGCCATTTTGTCTTCGTGGAGGTCTGCGCTCTCGAATGGCCTTCTAGTTAGCATATTAAAATGAGTGTGATTGAGGGAGGAGAGAGGGTGGAGTGTAATGCTCGTGCATGTACGCTTAATTTCACGTTAATTGGGATGTACAAAGAAAAGCTGCGTGGAATGCTGCGTACGCACAGTTTCATACATCAGGATTTTTTTGTGCGTACGCTACTTTTCAGGTTTGCACGTACGCAATGTTTTAGTATGAAATCCATGCAAGTCTTTGTACATGAGGCCCCAGTTTCTCACGCCACAGATCATCAGCAGAGATGCAGCCAAGAGAACTAAACAGGCCCTGGCATTAAGTGTGTCTGTAGCTGTGGCTTTCAGAGTGTAAATAAACTGTTCCTCGATGAATGTTAATTATATTTAAGTGAAAGTAGACGAATTACCTTTTCATTTGTGTATCTCATTTGGTGTCATACAGAGCCTCTGGTATGTTCTAGCTTATGCAACTGGATGCCTGTATCGAGTCAGTCAGACAGTGGCGAGTGATTGTGTCAGTGTCTCGTGCCCACTGGCACTGTGCCCTCTGTGGCAAGACGGGATCAGACATGGCGGGCCGTCAGACGACATAATCTAGGTCCTTCCCCCCCCCCCCCAAATCCCTGGCCTCCAGTCGCCCCTGTCCCCTGAGCTCATTCATGGGCTCCTAAGCTCCAGTGGGCCTCCAGCCCCTCCGTCTCTGCCCACTCTGCCCTGGCCCCAGGGAGGCGTCTGGATGCCTAGGCACAGCTGGCAGAGCAAAGGGTAACAGCATCAAGGTCACTGGTTTCATGGCTTAGGTGAGAAAGCCACCTACATTAGGACATGCATGTTGTACTGACAGCTGGGTTTGATATCCTGGGATTGCAATCGCATTGTGCATAGTAGGCTACTCTCTGCAAGTTGAGTTTCATGTCTCATTTTCAAGTTTCATGAACACAACTGCACTATCAAGTCCGTATTGTAGTGCAAGTTGCCTCAGATGAAGGGGTCAGCTTAATGAGTTACAGTAATGTAAATAGCAGACATTGGGTCGCAGTAGGTCTGTTGATGGCCTGTGTGAAGCTCCAGTGCCGACCGTGACCATGGGCATTGTGTTAAAAGCTGGTTAATAGTACAGGTTGTACACAGGAAGTGTGTTGTCAGTCTGGGTGTTACATTGCCGTGGAAAAGTAACTGAGCTGAAATGAGTCAGTGAGTGATAAGTGGATGTGAGAAAATTCTAGATGGCTACATGTTTATGTAAATTATGCAAATGCATGCTGTAGAGGAAATTAATTATTGATCATAGATTTTATGATTCATTCTAGATTGCTATGCCATTAAAATGTCATTATGTAATTATTACTCTCCAGTAAGTGCTATCACTTAGAAGCATAGTTTTATTCACAACCAACAAAGCTATGGCGTAGATAATAGTGTCTGTACCAGAAGCAAGGTTGTGATTGATAAGTGATGAAAAAGAGGGGAAAGAGGAGACAGTGAAAATAATAGGTGAGAAAAGGAGATGTTTATATTGATTGCAGTATTGAGGGCAGTTGTGGCCTACTGGTTAGGGCTTTGGGCTTGTAACCGAAGGGTTACCGATTCAATCCCCTACCAATAGGAACGGCTGAGGTGCCCTAACCCCTTACTGCTCCCCGAGCGCCGCTGTAGCAAGGCAGCTCACTGCTCCGGGTTAGTGTGTGCTTCACCTCACTGTTCACTGTGTGCTCTGTGTGTTCACTAATTCACGGATGGGATAAATGCAGAGACCAAATTCCTTGTACTGTATACACAAGTATACTTGGCCTAGAAACCTGATTTACATTTACATTTACATTTAAATTATTTACATTTGATTAGACTAATATGTTTAATGAATTGATTGATTGATTGATTGATTGGTTCATAAGAAAGCTGTTAGACATGACTACCTCCCAGTCACATTAGATTAGATGTGTTAGATGTTTGATGTTTCATTCAGTTTTTATTCAGAATGCAGCCCGTTAAGAATTTATGCCTTGAAGTGAAAAAGACCTCTGGTAGACTGGTTATGTATGGCTGCCCTCTATGGACCATCTCTGGAATAACAAGCTCTAGATGAATCTCCCAAACGAAATCTTCACATACCAGAGCTGACATTTTGATGTCTGGAGGCAGCGTATCGCCTGTTTCCTGTACCTGTTGCCTTTTGCAGATTTTGCAGATTTTGTTGCAAACCTGAACCTGTAGCGTGTGACAGGACACACCTGGCCTTTGATGCGTGCTCTATGGAACATACCTTTACAGAAACCAAACACGTGCACGCACGCACACGCACACATACAGTCGCAAACACAAGCAAGAAGGGCGGCCTGTGAGCAGACCCTGAAGGTGATGGCACGATGCGTGGGTGTTAGCAGGGAAACCCAATGCCGGTAAAACCACCCCACCCACCCAAAGCAGAGGGATGTCCTCAACGCTCTCGCCCCCTTTCCGCTCCACAAGCAAAAAAACAGGTGCATCCTGGGAAAGAGCCCTTGAAGAGTGGTGTCCCCGACCTCCATTCTCAGATTATTGAAATGTTACAGTTACTGCTATGGGTGGTCTTCACATCTGTTTCAATCAGTGTGCCTAACTGTTGGAGTACCTTTTCCCGTTGTTTTCGGTGAAGCAGGTGGCTGTGTTTATGCCCACACACACACACACACACACACACACACACACATTATTCACTTACTCATACAATCAGTCTGTGTGGGGGGAATTTCTTAGTAAAGCACAAAGGTGCTGCACCTTTTGAAAGAGTGTATTGTTGACAGCTTTGAACATTAGCAAATGTAATGCAATAGCAGTGTGTGTATTTCTCAGAGCCTGACTGGTGTCTTCTATTCTTTTACTGTATTGGTTCCAGAGTACCTGTTTCAATCACTTACGAGCC
The DNA here is from genome assembly GCF_046254945.1 of Alosa pseudoharengus. Classification (NCBI taxonomy): domain Eukaryota; kingdom Metazoa; phylum Chordata; class Actinopteri; order Clupeiformes; family Clupeidae; genus Alosa; species Alosa pseudoharengus. The sequence continues at coordinate 15,571,375 of NW_027468881.1, read as the reverse complement.
CAGTGATCCTGGCCTGCAGCGACCCAGATTTCGTTGGTTTTTTTTTTGTTATGTTTTTGGATGTTGGACAGCTTTCCGTGACCCCAATCAGGCCTAATCCCATCCATGCTAATGGGAGTGTAAGGCCTGGCAGCACTAGTGTGCTAGCCAGTCTGTGAGCACACTTACAAAATTGTGTGTGTGTGTGTGTGTGTAACCTAGCCACCAGGCTTCTCATCAATGAAATGGAAGTCCTCCCCAGAATGTGGATTACTGTGTGTGATATCACCCCAGCAGTGACTGAGATGGTGAGGGCGTTTGAGACGAGCACTGGGTGAGAAGTTTACTCTCATCAAGTCTTAAAAAGTCTAAAATACAACTTTCTGTTTTTAAGGCTTAAAAAAGTCTTAAATTGTCGGGGATGTCTTGAATTTTCGAAAGGGAGGTATTAAATTTGCGTATATGGGACCGCCAGCGAGTGCAAGAGAGCGAGTGAAACGTCTCTATCCATCCGGTTTCCTGTATTTAAAACGCAATTGTATAAGTGACTATATAAGACTACGGGAGGAAGTGTAGTGGTTGCAGAGTGAAGATGTTTTTCACGGGTGTGGTTAATAAAGCTGTAATAATATGTACAAATATGTGTAGCCGAGGCCTGAGAGATACGCAGATAGCCTACATGAGCGGTAGAATGAGAGGGAGAAAGTTGATAAGCCAGTTTGCGATAGGGTGGCCATACAGTACGTTCGAATTTAGGCCGGACATATGGATTTTAAAAGCTCTGTCTGGCGTCCGGCGCAGCCTCAAGCCGGACGCTCATTTGGCCTCCTTTTTGGATCGCGCTGGGCATCTAGAATCTTTGCTCAGACGCAGCATGGTTTCACAAACTATGGACGCGAAGACTGCTGGTCAAATTATGCGCAGTGCTTCTGTCACTCGTCTGATAATTTGCTGCGCAATTTATGAAGGAACCACGGACTGACAGAAAAAGAAAACAAACGTTTTCGCAATCAGGAGGAAATACTGTACATGTTAAGTTGATCTGTTTGCATCTTTCCAGCGTGTTGCCGGCCTAGCCTAGGGAAGAAAATATCTAAGTTATAATACCTGTAATATCTGTCAGCAGCTTGCTTGCCAGCCTTTCCCAGAAGGCCTACTTCGCAAAAGTTGTGAAATATAACCGCATATTTTTTTTGAATGTCGGCGACTGGCTACATAAAAAAAAAACGTGCGTTCATAATACGTGCGTGCTTGAGATGAAACCAGCAGTTTTCAGCAGTATCTGAGGAGGACCTGTCTCTTAATTAATTTAAAACAAGTCAATGGTTTTACAATCTTTCAGTCAAGCTTTGGTTAGTTTAGATACAACTGGAATGCAAAATGTAAAGTAGTGGATTAACTTTGATTTGCTGTGCTGCATAATAGATGCACATAGTAAATTATATAAAGTAGGCCTATTAAAATATTTAAATAGCTTAGTCTAGCTTCAAAAGCAAGCAGCCCAGACCCTAAAATTGGGCATTTATAGCTGTGAAGGTAATTCACACACAATTATTTTTCTTTCGCCAAAATATATTTGGTAACTTCTGTAGACATCCAAAATGGGGTGGGGTTAAAATTAGTAGAAAAAAATAAACTGTTGCATAAAACAATTATGCAATGAGGTACTGTGCGTGAAACGCATGGGTGCACATGGGTGCAAAAAGGAGTGTAGTGTGACAGAGTAGAGAGCACCATTAGAGACAGTGTGCACTCTGACTGCCACAACAACAACATGCCGTTGCTGTTTGGATGGGTTACCAGTAGACCTGGGTTTGAGACCAGGTGGAGTGACTGCTCTCTCTTTGCCACATATCCAGCATCTGAATAAAGTGGATCTACATGGCCAAATATTAATAATGAATCTAATGACTAGACCGGAACACACTATCAGTTCAGTCAACCTGGAAACACATTTTATTGTAATTGGAGGGTGACTCTAATTAGATGGCATTCCTGGAGTGTTAAAGCAAAGGGCACCAAAGAGATGTCAGCTGTCAACTCAGTAGACTCAATTCAATAGGCTGGTTTCCTGCTAATGGTCATGCTAACCCAGTTAATGCTTTTAATCCATTCACAGGTCAGACTGCGTTTAGTAACCTCTCCTGAGTCAGTCGGCCAGTCATTTATAGCAGTGCTCAGTCATCACAAAGACTCCAGCGTTATTCAGTGGCCCCCCTCCCTTCCTCGGCTCCGTGTTGCCTCTGTAGCATACCTTTGATTAAGACGCAGGGAACAGAGGCTGCCCAGCATGGGAGCTTTTATTGTTGCCTGGCTGTTGAAATCTGAAGGTAATCCCCCTTCGCCCTGCCTCCCTTTTCCCCCCACACCGCCACCCGGAGAGTGTGTGTGTGTGTCCGGGTGAGAGAGGGGTCAGGCATGAGGTTGTTGTGTGATTTTTTTCCACAATACTTGTCATTAGAGGGGACTTCAAGACCGAGGCCCTAGAGGGTCGATAGAAGCCCAGTAGCCGAGCCAACATACCAACCCCAACCAATAGGCTAACTATCATCCACACTGCCATTTTAGGAGTAAAGGAGCCAAGTTTGTTTTAAATAATTTCACAAGATTAACAATAGGCACATTAACCCTGTGTGTGTGTGTGTGTGTGTGTGTGTGTGTGTGTGTGTGTGTGTGTGTGTGTGTGTGTGTGTGTGTGTGTGTGTGTGTGTGTGTGTGTGTGTGTGTGTGTGTGTGTGTGTGTGTGTGTGTGTGTGTGTGTGTGTGTGTGTGTGTGTGTGTGTGTGTGTGTGTGTGTGTGTGTGTGTGTGTGTGTGTGTCCGCGCGCCTACATGGTGTCTGTGTCTTTGGCTCGCTCACAAAGCCCCTGTCACTCAGCCTCTGTGTGGCTAGCCCCCGCCCCCACCGCCCTCCTGTTCACCTGACCTTCCAAATCCAATTAGAGTTCACCGAGTGGACCCGCTCCCTCAGAGTCTCCCAACACCGCGCTCACCCGCTAGGACCTGCACATGCTCCCTCCCTCTCTCCCTCTTTTTTTTCTCTTTTCGGTATTTTATTTATTTATCATCTTTTTTTTTCTCTCCATACCAGCTCCCTAGTGTCTGTCTCTCCAACTGATCATCTCACGCCTCTCCCTTTCTCTTTCCTTCGGTAGCTCTCTCTCTCTCTCTCACTCGTTCACACCTCTCCCTCATTCTCTCACTCTTTCAGGCTCCCACCCTCTCTATCCCTCCCTCCCTCCCTCTCCCTCTCCCTCTGTTCTCCATCTCTCCTCCCTTCCGTTGGCTGGGATCAGCTGCTGTCTACAGAAACATTTCATTCGCTCCTTGCCGTGTGCCCAGAGAGACAGAGAGAGAGCGCAGCGTGTTGTTTTGGGCTTTTTCCCCCCCTCCTCTCTCCTTCTGAGCTGCACCCCCCTTCTCCCAGCTTGCGTAGCTGCCACCGCCCCTCTATCAGAAGGGAAAAGAGAACAAGAGGACAAGCGCTCCCTCTTTCTTTTCTTTCTTTCCGTCCCTTTCTCTCTGTCTTTCTCTTTCCCTCTCACCGGATGAGAAAATGACAGCTGTTCTGGACCTGAACCAGATCGCCTGTGCGGTCATTGGAGTGGTGAGTTCCAAAGACGCGTCCGCCCCGGACCTCTACGTTAGATGCCTAACTTAACGGAGCCTGATAGAGGCTAAGGCAGAACCATAAAACTCTTGTGTCTGTGCTGCTGTCTTGGGAGCGATAGTGCGGTTGGCAGGTGTTTGGTAGGCAGCAGGTCTTGTTTCATGTCAGAGAAGTTGACACTCGCAGAGTGAGAATGTGATTGACAGTTTTGTCAACTGTGATGCAGGGCGTGCGTGTGTGTGTGTGTGTGTGTGTGTGTGTGTGTGTGTTTTTCAACGTCAGAGTTGGCAATGTCTACGCGGGTACTCTGTGCTTTTGTTGTGATTGTTCGTCAGGTGACCCAGTGACCAGGCAAAGAATAGGAACAGTGTGCCTCTGCTGCTCCAGGTCAGTCACTGTTGAAAGTGCAAGGAATGGACTCTGTCCAAATGAGGAAGAGGAGGAGGGAGGAAGATTAGGAGGGGCTGACGTGGCTCATTTTCTCTCTAGGCCACTAAGCGATAAGTGACTGAGTTTACAGGAGGGCAAGATGCTAGCTATACTACAAGAACCATACTGGGAAGAAAGACGTAGACATCTGAACATGTGCTCAATGCTGGTTGAATTGATGGTGCTTTCAATTGTTTTATGCATTCATTCAGCGCAAGTGAGCTAGTGTTGGTTTACACAGTGGAATACTACAGTAAGACATCAGTAATCCAAACTGAAGCCGTTAGAGAAACTTGATTAGCCTTCATAGCCTGAGTGTGTGAGTTGGACTCTAATCTTAATCCTCTCTCGTTTAATGGCATCTTTCCATTCCCCCTATTCTTCTCCTCCCCTTTCTCAGACATCCTTAAACTTATCTCTTATCCAACTCTTCAGAGAAAGCAAAGGCGCTGCTCTCTGCCAAGGGATAAATGCACACACACACACACACTCTGTCACTGCTGGGTAACCTGTGTATGTGTGATTTCCATGGCAACTGCTATCCACCTCAAAACTTGTTGCATTCAAAACCATGACTCTGGATGTCGATTTGAGTTCTCACTATTATCAGCACTGCTATTCTTGCTGATTACTGCTTCCAATAGCACACATGCAATATGTTGTTTGATGCCATTTAGCACTTGATCCATTCTAGCCTCCTACCTTAAAACAGAGGAACGTATCTTAACTTAAACTTAAATTGGTAACATGGTAACACTACATTAATTATTTAGTCAATTTATATTTATATGTATACTTACATACAATCAAAATGTCCCTGTTACAGTTATCATTTTAATCAGTAAGGTAAATAGACCATGTATGGTATGTTTCATTATTGCTGATGTCCTGTAACAAAAATAGATAAACCAACAGAAACGCTATGCAACTGTATTATAAACTAACGTGGTCAGAGACACATATGTTGCATGTTAGCTAGGCAATAGGCAGGTGCCGTTTAAATACAGTTGATTATAGTATTGAAAATAGTCAGTATTGCAGTGTAGGACAGTTGATGATAAAACAGAATAATATCGCTTGATGAAAGGACTGCTCTCTCTCTTGTGTCAAAATTTGAGACGGGTATTTAGAAGGGTTACAGACATGTTGGGATCTTCACTACTTCACATTCCAGATGTGGTGAATGTGTGCGGACACACCCATCAACCGTTTTGTCTATTTTTACCCCCTGCACCTTCTGAGGTGACATAGTGTTGCTCGCAGCTGTCAGCTGCCTGAGACTTTGGATGTGCGCAGTTAAGATCCCTTTTTTTTTTAACTTGAAAGGCAATCACTGGCAACGGCCTGTCTGAACCTCAGCACGACTTACACGAAAAAAAAGAAAAGAAAAGAAAGATGACTTTGGAGGGTTACTCTCCATCTCCTGTTTGTGTTGTGGTATTCTTGTGCGTGTGTGTGTGTGTGTGACTGAGAGAGAGCATATGTCTTACAATGCCTATCTACTGCCAGTATGACTATTTGGTTTATTACTATTTGGACCATTTGGTCACTACAAGGCAAATTATTTGGAGAATTTGTTCCTGCTAACCCAAAATATGTCAAAGTTCATACATTCACTCAAAGCTCTTACTCCACATCTGGGAGGCCCATGTCTGCACCTTTGCCTGCACCTCGAGCACTTATCCTACACCTCAACGTTGTGCACCTCGTAAGTGTTTTGCAACTCCATGAAATTAATTGAGGACACCCCATTTCATCACAGTTGCTCATTGTTTTTTCGAATGATGGACCATTCACTAGAGAGCGTGTGTGAAAGTGTTGAGAGACTAGACGTCGGGTTGGGGGAGATTGTGTTCTGACTCCTGTGGTCAGACCCTGCTGGCTGACTGTGGCGTCCAAGCCGTTGGTCTGAGCACACTGTGACGCTCAGAAGGGGCTGAGCGGTTTCTGTGGTCCATAGCAACAAGCAGCGATGGAAGGAAACCAAAATCACCCACACAAACACATATACAAACACACAGGCAGACACACACACACACACACACACACACACACACACAAATAAACCAAAAACAAGCACACAGATGTCACCCTTTTTCAGTGCACATACTGTACACGTAAAATGCATGCACACAGCCGGATATACTATAATCCAACTATATCAGTCAGCCTCATTGCCCATGTCTGTGGCCTTCAGCGTTGTCTTTGTGTTTGACAGCAACGTCAGTCTAACTGACAGACAGACCGTTTGAGCAGAGCCGTTAAGGTTTATTTAGAGTTCCATAGCTCCTCTGGGGGTGGAAATTTCCATCCTGTGATTAATTAGATTAAAGCCAGAGGTCAGCTGAGGTGCATTCAAAAAGAGGCAAACGTTAGCGGCGAGCGTGTTAACTTTTGAACTGTTAAATTGGAATGATTTTGCGCAAACATTCCATTTCAACGGTAACCCTTCATCCAGGGCCTCTGTACGGTCATTGCTACTACCACAGAGAAGGCAAGCCGAAAAAAATGTTCGCAAGCGTTTACCTACGTTTCCAAATTTGAATGCACCTCTGGTCACTGACGTCTCTATATCTCTCCTTGTCATCTCATGTCATCTATCAAGATGTTGATCATGAGATGACAAGTGTCATGTTGACACTTTGTTAATAACTCCGTCTTTGATTCCTCTTTTTCCAGGAGCATGATATCGAGACCGCCCATGGAGTCCTCCATGTCACCATGCGAGGCACCCCCAAAGGCAACCGTCCTGTCATTCTCACCTACCACGACATTGGACTCAACCGTATGTCCTCACCCACAACACTTGAAACCCTTGACCCTATGTAACACTCTAAACACTCTGGCTTGATTATCAACTGCATCCTTTTTTTCACTGGTGTTTGTAGTCCATTCGGACATTTTGTGAATTTTGAGATTACCATCTACCAAACCTAGGACTATAGAGTTAGATGAAGATATGTGCTGAACTGAGGTTTAGTAATGATACTTCAAAGGATAAACTTTATATCAGTGCCATACTGTATGGTTTGCCAACACTTTCTTCACAAATGTGGGTAGTAGAGAGAGAGTTCTGTGGTTTAGGGTGTGTATTTTTGTGGCACATGGAAAAGTTGACAGCACAAACATGCACGCTATTTTAGATCTTAAATTCCCCTGTCTGTTTTTTTTTCTTCTGCAGATAAGTCGTGCTTCAACACTCTGTTCAACTTTGAGGACATGCAGGAGATCACTCATCACTTTGCAGTGGTCCACGTGGATGCTCCTGGACAACAGGAGGGGGCTCCCCCTTTCCCCACAGCGTAAGGCTCAAACCCACCAACACCCCAGCACACTATCAACATTATCATCATCATCATAGTTATCATCACCAATGCTATCATCATCCTAATCAACCATTGTTATTCGCGATTGTTGGAATTAGCATAGCTCATCACCCACATGCCCCTGATGCACTTCTGCCGAGTCTCACTGCTGTGCTAATTGTGACGCCTGTCTCATGCATCATGAAAATCAGAGCTGTGATTGAGTCAGTAGGGGTGCCGACCTCATCCCTGGCTCACAACTGCCGGCGATCCTGGAGGCACACGCGCTCGATCGATATTTATAGTTCCTTCATCTTCTGCTCGCTGCACACACACCCTCCTCTTCTTCCCGTCCATCTCGGTGCCTTGTCTTGTCGCCGCCGTGTTAATTGACTCGACAGCTCCACGCCTCTCCACCAGTCATTATTTCCATGGGCGCTTTTTTAGTTCCGCGCTGAGCTTAACGGCGGGACGCGGAGGTGGTGGCAGCAGTGGCGGTGGCGGCGGCGGCGTTGTGGCAGCACCTCGGCAGCCGCAACGCTCTGCTCTAACAGGCACCTTTCAGTCTGTGTTAATATCACTCCTGTGATCGGCCTGTTGCTGTGCCAAGCCCTGGCTGTTGGCAGTCACCTTGCTAAATTGGAGCAATGTGGAGACTCCATGGCATTGTGTGTGTGGGTGGGGGTGGGGGTGGGTGGGTGGGCGATCTCAAACAGCTGGGTATCATGCAGTGGGCAGCAGACTGGCAGTGGGCATCGAGCCCAGAATGGAGACCAGTAATTTACTGTAAATCCCTCTTCCATTCAGAGTGGGCTCATTCGGAGACCTGATGCAGTGCTCTTAAGACGGACAGACACTGTGTTTTTTTTCCTCCAGTCGGACTGGAGACGGAACGTTTATTGTAATGTTTTCTAATTGGACCTTGGTACAGGTATTCGGTCCTATTAATACATTTGTCGGATCCAACTGATTCAGAGCCAGCATCACGTCAAAATTGCCACGTGTATACTTGGCATTAGACACTGATTGGTGAATCTAGAACTTTCTCAAGAAGGCTTTTATGAAGACCATTTTTCTTCTCTGTGTTGATGTGTCATCTGATACTCATAACTGTCTGAGCTCTGCATCATCAAACAGGCCAGCTAACTGCTCATCATGGATATTTTTTGCGTGAGGAGACGCGCCGATGAGGTGATGTGTCTGTTGCCGGCTCTCAGATCTTGCAATTCAAGCGACCACTCCTCCTACTCCTAGTTTCTGTTCCAACTATTCAAATTTAACATTACACTCTAATGCATCAATTCTGCTGTAACATGGAACTTTTAGATGCATCATTCTTAGCCCAGTTCTGACGATCTCTCCATCTGTCTCTGCCTCCCACCCCCTCAGGTATCAGTACCCCACTGTGGACGAGCTAGCTGAGATGATCCCCTCAGTTCTGACCCACCTCAAGTGAGTACTTCCACTAGCTGGTTCCACTGATAACTTCACCGGCTGTGAGTCCACTTCCTGGTGTTTCTTTTCAGTCATGCCTAGTGCCACAGTTTGTGATAAGATAACTGATAAACTGTGGCATTCTGTCAGTTTTGAGTGTAAAGCTGTGTGTGTGTGTGTTTGACTCCTGCTCGTTGTGTTTCTGCTACAGGATAAACAGTGTTATTGGGATTGGAGTGGGTGCTGGAGCATACATCCTGTCCAAAATGGCGGTGAGTCTGCTGCTGCTCTTCCCATCTGCTTGATGCTTTCTAATTTCCTAGTTATACATATTTGATATGCTTATTCAGCTCCACATCTATCCACTCTCATCCTGCCTCCTAGGATTTCCTTGCATGTTTGATTCTCTTGGGATTTATATGTAATTTAAAGTACTTTCAGTGTAATTTTTTGCTACCCAGCAACAATGCACACAGCAACACTTGAAACACTCAGTGAATAGTGTGTGTGTGTGTGTGTGTGTGTGTGTGTGTGTGTGTGTGTGTGTGTGTGTGTGTGGTTTATTTGAGGTCAACTCCAGCAAGCAGACCCCAGCTATAATATGAGAAGAACTGACTTAGTGAGCAGATGGGTCTGTCCACAGCCTGCAATAATGAACATATTAAGGGATGAACTTAACCCCCATCTCCACAGTTAATCCCTTTAGCAGCCTAGTTAAGGTCCCTCTAAACAAACACACACACACACACCGTATTTCAGAGATGTGCTCATGTTCCCAAATGGACTTAATTAACCTTTATAAAGATAAAGAATATTAGCCTCCACTCTAAAGACTGTACAGTGCACAGTATTTATGCTAAAGAAACCCAGGGTCAGTACAATTATTTTAATCATCTTTTCTTTGTGGTCGTGATATGATGATTAACTAATACTGAAATAAATATGAAATATGAGTCCAGCTTCTCAGTTACTTGTGCAAAATGTACTTCTGTACACATGAATAATATGGGCTGTCTATCTGTACCTCCCCTACAACTGGTAGTGCGAATAACAGCTGTCTAGCGACAGCAAAATGCAGAAATGAAAGTGTGGAAATAGCTCTTAAACATCCTGGATACACAGATAAACTCTCCTTATCTCTTCATCTCACCCTATAGTGTAGTAGCTGTATGAATAACTGCTAATCTATAGTCATATCCCCTGTGTGCGCTTCGCGGATGGCCCCATTTGTCACACGGTGATGTTTGTTGATATGTTAGTGATCATGTTTCTTCTAGAAAAGTGTTTCTTCTAGTAGATGCATTGTATTTGGATAAATCTGCTTTTGTTAGCTGCCAAAAAAAAAAGCCTCTGATAAACTGACATCTTAATTTTTTTATGAGGCTAGGTCAAAGTCGTCTTTTACAGTGAGACAGGCTGGGCTACTTCTAGGAGACTAAACCCAGGGATGACCGGAGCACTAAATACTTTTGTTCAACTTTTTTATTGTGGTGCAAACAATCGACTTTTCGTCTTTTACAGTGTGCATGAGAGTGAGTGTGAGGGAGAACATAAGCGAGAACTCGATAGCCTGGGAAGCGAGCGAGATAACATGAAACTTGAACACATGAAATGTGTTAATTACAGTTAATTTTAGTTGTGCCACTTTGCAGCATTTTGGAGGTGTTATACAGAAAGAGATGCGCTGTGCCTGGTTATGATGAGGACGACGAAGATGAAGCCCACCCACCCCACACACACACCCCTTCGTCCTCCTCCTCTAAGTTGCGGCGAGGGCGCCCTCAGCCTCGCCATACGCATGCTGGCTCTGAGATGCATTGTGTTTATACTTCAAGTGGATAATGTAGTCAGAATCGTCAAATGACAGAAAGCAGAAGTAGTCATTACAGTGGGTTAACGTAGAGTTAGAACTTTTAAGCTTTCTTTTAGCTTTTTTGTCTTTTCTTTAGTCTTTTCGTCAAGGTTTTTTTTTTATTTTTGAAATAATTTAAGTAAACATTTTCTTTCTCTATAAGTGTGAGTTCCTGGGGGTTTTGCTGCACAGGTTTGAGGTGTGAAAGGCTGACCAGCGTTGCATTGAGCACTTTTTGACCACAAAGGTCTTCAGTTCGTGTGAAGGTGCAGAGTTTGTTGGTGACCCGCATGCAAAACAGCTCAGATCAGACCAGAGCTGGGTTGGTTGGACACAGCCCACCCACTCGTGTTATGAGTGCAAAGTTCTATGCAGTCTGCCACCTAATCGGCCTCATCAGGGATGAAGGATGTTTGTATAGTCCCCGAGGGGCAATATGTAATAGAGACACATAAACCTTACCCACACAAACCTGAGCTGAACATAATCTGCAATGTTACAATATATTAAAATAATAAGTTCAGTGAATTTCTAGGCTTCACTTAAAATCATAATAATCAGTGAATGTGTCAGATCGGTGTATGAGTCAGATATGTGTGAATCTGCAGCCACACTGTTTTTTTTCCAGATGCGGCTGGCTGAGCCTTGTGTTAGTAGAGTCCCTGTGTTTCTGAGTTCCTCTGACGGTCCCTTTCTGTGTTGGTTTCTGTGTTGCTGCAGCTGAATGAACCTACTCTAGTGGAGGGCCTGGTTCTGATCAATGTGGACCCATGTGCAAAGGGCTGGATGGACTGGGCTGCAACTAAGGTGGGTGCCTGTAGTTCACTGGCGCTGTGTTCAGCTGTCTATGCAGACGCATATCAGAGGACAAAACAGTGGACATGGTTGTAGTTGTTAGTATTGCATACTGTAGCTGTTATCAACAGATAGTTTATTTTTAAAGACATACATGAGGTGATCATGCTCAGCACTGGGCATTATGCATAGTACCATACCAAATCCCTATTAGGAGACTCTAGTATGAATTGCGCATTATAACTCATCGTAATGTCAATGTGAGTGTTGCATTTTAATGTTTTCCCTCATTGTTTTGTTCTCGCAGCTGTCTGGGTGGACCAGTAACCTGGTGGACATTGTCATGGACCATCACTTCAGCGCGGTGAGTGTTCTAAGGAATAAGGGACTTCAAGGGAGATGAAAGAGCGAAAGAGTGAGGAGGGAGATGGAGAAGTGTGTGTTTTTGCGTCTGAAGGGGGTGTTTTAGTGAGGAGTAGGGGGTGCTGGACTGGTTCTATTAACCCTCTCTGCTTCTACTCTAATCCTCTCTAATGGGGTACCTCAGGCATTGCTATGGCGACAGCCTTGAGTCTGGTCCCTTCAGCAACTGCTCCCTGACTGTGTTAGATCTGCTCTCTCTCTCTCTCTCTCTCTCTCCCTTTCTCTCTCTATGTGCTATAATGCTCTTTGAAGCTTTGCACATGTGCTGCGCCCTTCATCAGAAGTTTCTGGGCTCTCTTGAGCCTGTGATGTTATGAAACAGGTTGTGGCTGACTGCAGGTGTTAGTGAGCGGTATCCTGGGAGACATCAGTTACTGTAGGTAAAAAAATACAAATTTATGATTAACATTTGCACTTAAACACACAGATGAAGAATGAATTGAGAAGAATGAGGCTGTGTAATAATAATATTTGTATAGAGTTATTTCTTCCACTCTTATTGGATAACTGAAATGGATTGCAGCCCAGTCAGTGCACTTTAATTCATTTGTATTCATGTCAGAGCTTCAATGAAAAGGACTTTGTTATATGAGTAGACGCTCCTTAGCACCCTGTCAGAGAGCGCATTTCTCATCAGCCTGTAGCCTCCCTTAGAATGCCTCCCTGGAGCCTGTGTGAACATGTGCCTCGTGCCTGGGGGAGTAGTGGAGCAAGCGGCAACATACAGTACCAACCACATACAGGGCAGAGCGCCACCCAGGTTCAGTTCCCACCTGCGGTTATTTCCCAGTCTCACCCCATTTCTCTCTCTCTCTCCCACTCGCTTCCTGTCACTCTCAACTGTCCTGTCCCCATTAACACGTGCCTTTGTGCTGTCTGCAGGACGAGTTGACTGACAACCAGGAGATCATCCAGACCTACCGTCTCCACATTGCACAGGACATCAACCAGGACAACCTGGCCCTCTTCTACAATTCCTACAATGGGTAATGCCAAGCTTCGAGTGGTCACATGAACTGCCCAAAGCATTTTTGTCAGTGTGGCGGCTTGATGATTGTTGATGATTTTGTTGTTTTGCAGTCGTCGGGATTTGGAGATCGAGAGGCCTATCCCTGGTCTGAATGAGGACACTGTCAACACACTGAAGTACGTACATGAGGCCTTTATGTCTCTCTGGTTGTGTTTGATGTTTTGCCTTTCTTCCTTTGTCTTACCAGTGACACGTGTAATGACTGATCTTCCTGGTTGTCTATAGGTGTCCATCTCTGTTGATTGTGGGAGACACATCCCCAGCAGTGGACGCTGTGGTGAGTGTTGCATCTGTGCACATGAGCATGGCTTGAGGTGTGATCTAAATAATGTATCAAATAATCAGTCACTCGATAATCTTAAAGTCTTTGTCTTCATGATGCGTTTGTTGTGGAGGCTTTAGCCATAGATTTGTCTCAGAGCTGTTAGGTCGTCTGTTTGTTTTACAATATGTAACACTCGGGGACGGAACAGCCTGTGCTATCAGCACACCCAGACAAAACATCTCTCAAGGTCCCTTTTCCTTTCATGTGTCATGTGGCCCTTGCGACGGGCTCACCGAGCAGGCTCATCTTTTCATCTTGTTTTGTTCCATCCCAGGTGGAGTGCAACTCAAGGTTAAACCCGACAAAAACAACTTTGCTCAAAGTGGGTGGCTGTCTTTTTCTCTGTCTGTGTCTATCTTTGTTATGTTTTTTTTTTTTTTTTTTTTTTCCAAACTGTCACATTTGTGTAAGATATACACAGAGAAATGCCCTTGCAGACGGATTAGGAACATTTGTGTGGTCTTTTCACAGATGGCTGACTGTGGTGGACTGCCTCAGGTTGTCCAGGTAAGAAACGTCAATAAGATAAGCACGTCAATAGTCTCCTGAGATACAGCAACTACATACCATGACCTAAAAGGGCGTGCCGTGCAGGTTTGAAAACTATTAACAGTGGCCTCTCTCTTGAGCTTTCTGAATTTTTCTGTGTGTGTTTTCTTACAGCCTGGTAAACTCGCAGAGGCCTTCAAATACTTTGTGCAAGGAATGGGCTACAGTGAGTACCTGACTTGTCTCTCTCTCTTATGTCACAGTGCTATCAGTTTCAAGTGTTGAGTATAATGTTGTGGTGTCTCTTTTGTGTTTGTTGAATTTATGTCAGATTTGGTATGTGTGCTTAGTGTGTGTTACGTCTCTGTGTCTTGTCTGACAGTCTCACTCTATGCTCCTGCTTCTCCCCAGAGATGTCATAAAAAAAAAGCTTCTTCTCAGCTGTCCCTCTGACCCCCCACCACCTACACAAACACAAACAGCTGATCCCCTCTCTTTTCCCATTGCTCTGGGTGTCTGATATTTCAGTAGAGGACATGTAGATATATTTTTTTTTTTTTAACATCTGACCACCTCTGCTATGGTGTGTGCTCTGCTGTTGACCTGTTAGGTTCAGGCTGGGATGATCGCAGTTGTTGTTTGGAAAGGCATGTGTTAATAGTCAAACTGAAATTTACAGTAGCACACATTCATTTTATATTACAAATAGTGCACAGAGCTTCTAGAGTGATAATCAAGCATTTTTTTTCTAAAAAATCAATACAAGTAATCTATATTACAGTTCATTTGGAATTTAGTAATGGATCAATACACAAAGGCCCTCCCGGGTTGAAAAAGTGGAAGAGACTGTTAGACCTGCACTCTCTGATGGGCAGTTGCTTGTTGACTAATTTGACTAATATCCCACTGACCCCTGTCACCCCGCCCTGTGTCCTCCTGTCTGGTTTTCAGTGATGAACAGCTACAGTAAGTATGGCTACCCTCACTCAGGATGATGTGGTGCATGGCCTTTCTTAATCCCTTACTGTGATGCTCTGACACTCTCTCTCTCACTCACACACACACTTCACTCTACTTGAGTTGTCCGGTTTAATGATACAGTGCTCTAAGTAAACTTTACCCTCACTATGGAAATCAATTTACGTACTGCAGGTGACAGGCCAGAGGATTTATAGATATTCAGAGTCAGTTAAAAGTCACACATGTTGCACTGTATCTGACAACTGCTGTCAGGCTCCTTTGCTTTCCTAGCAGTTTCATTCCAGGTTACCAAATGTTTATATGTCCCTGTGAGTAAAGGATGCTTTACACATATAAACACTGAATGAAATCCTGCGTCCTTTGGTACTCCAAACAAGCCTGTCTTCTCCTGGGGAGACTGTGGGAATGGATGGCTTCTGGACTGAGCTGTTGTTTCGTTTTGACATCCATTCATTTGAAGCCTTTTTGTGGCAGCATTTTCCACCCAGGTTCCTCCCACCTCCTGTCTTGGGTACTGTAGGTGGCTTACTCAAGCTCCCCTGTTCTTTTTTTTTTTTTCTGTGTCTGTCTCTTTGTCTCTTTGTTCCGCTGATGTTGCCCCGGTATCCACCCACCTACTCCTCCCATACTGGGATGTGTGCAGTGGAAAGTGGTTGCGGTGCAAAAAGCTGGCTAGCCATGGCTAACATCCCCCGCCAAGTCGCCCGCCCGCTAGCCTGCCAGGCACCTTCAGTCTTGTCACCTTCTAGAACAGTAGCTGAGGAGAATGTTGGGGGAATTCCTCCTGCGTACTGAAATAAAAAACCCAATTTCATCCCACTCATCGCTATTATATGTGATCGATACTATAGACCTGATCAGAACAAATACCGCAGTCACAGGCATAGTGCTTTATGAATATTTTCTGGGGGTATTCTGAGGTATTTCCCACATAGGCACCATGACTAGTAGCAGGTCGGTTTGACTTGTACACTGTGTGTGTGTGTGTGTGTGTGTGTGTGTGTGTGGGTGTGCGCGTGTGTGCCTGCCTGCGTGCCTGCCTGCCTGCCTGTGTACGTGTGGGAGCATTTTAACTCCCAGTAAGTCACCCAGTAGAATAACTGTGTGTTCTCAACTCCAGGCGATTAGACACATTCCTTCTCCTTTCTTCTTAAACTCCAGAAAGGTCAATCAGGTAACCTCTTGGCCTCAGTAAGCAGGCCAGGTCCCTCTGTTCCCAGTGAGATTTCACGGCGCCCCACTGATCCCTTCATCGTCTTGCACACTCAGACTACATGCCTTCTCCGTCTCCGCTGTTTTAATCACAGACGCAGTTAAATTCCCGTAGATTTTTCTTAGTTCTCACCCTTGTAACACATACAGAAACCGTACCTAGTGTTTAGTGTCACATTAGTACTATATTCAGTACACTGATAATGTTACCTGTCTGTTTAGTTCCGTTACAATGTCACTCAATATCTAAGAACTATGGTGGACTTGTCAGAATATGTGTATGGGGCTTGATGTTTTTTTTTCTCATTCACTCACACATACACACACACACACACACACTCTCTCTCTCTCCCTCTCTCTCTCTCGCTCTTCCTCCCTTTCTCACTCTCTCTCTCACTCTCTCTCTCACGTCATTCAGTCTTGGCTATTGCGTCACTGTCAATAGAGCAAGTTGTTGTTTCTGTGTTTCAGTCTGAGGCGAGTGTGACAGTTACCTGTTTAAATCTGAACGTGCTTCTCACTGCAGAACAACAACACCAGGCGCTCAGAGCCGAGGCAGAGGACGTGGCTGGTCACCGCCCCGTCTCCCTTCTGACTCGGAATGGGGTCTGCTCTGCTTTCCTCATGTTGCCATGTCAACAAGCCAGTGTGACTCACACAAACACCCAAGTCCCCACGCCATTACCAAAGCAAGCTGATTGTGTAAACAAGTAAACAGACGTCATTATTATAACCATAGACATCGTTACACTACTGTAGCCCACACTTTAGAGTGTCTCATCTCACACCTACAGACGTGGCAATGTATGTACAGCGTCTCCCGTGAGGTCATACAGATGCATGTAGTCATTTCTGTCAATTAGTTCATCAGTGAGAAGATCAGAGTAGGTTTACGTCTTCCGATTAGCATGAGAGGCCCCTGAGAATTTGGAACTATGACTTTTCCATGGTTAGTTCTGGTAGCTTCCAGTGTCATGCTTCAGTGTGTGTGTGTGTACATGAGTGTTTGTGAGTGGCTGTGCTGGGCTTGGCTATTTGGCTCTGCTCCCAGGAATGGAAATGTCAACAGACTGGACAGCACATCTGAATAGAGAGGAGGAGAATATATAATCCTGCTCCCCACTGCTCGGTCTTTTGATGCTCATGCTTCTCAGTGAAGTGCCACCTGAAAATATGTGTGTGTGTTGGGGGTGGTGTGTATGTGTGTATGTCTATATGTCTGTATCAGGGTTTCCGTTGTCCGGTAATTAGCGGACATTGGCCGGAAAAAAAATGAAATGTCCGACAAAATTAAATCTCTCCGGTCAAATTGTCCGATTGAAATTGGCTAATAATCCCGTCCCCTAACGCAATCTGAATTTGAGAATAAGCCTTAATATGTAAGCCTATATTATACGTCCTCTGGCTATGTTTTTAAATGAACAGGCTCTACCGTTTGAAAAGTAGCCTAAGCTATTAAACAACACGCATAGCCTATGCTGCATTTCAAATAGGAAGCGCACGCTTAAAACGTCCATGTTAAACAACGAACAAATGAGTGAGGCGGTTCAAACATGGCCAGGCCCAGGCAGACTAGCCTTAAAAGTTTTTTCAGAGGCCAGACGCGATGGATGATGATAAATTGGTAACGTCTGAAGCCTCATATGTCAAGTCAACTCCACCACCACCAGATAAAAAGCAGAAGTGTCGGGCGTATCTGTCGGAATCAGTGACATTGGAAGTGGAGTTGCGGGGGTGCGGCCGCTCCAAGACACGGTCATTCTCCGTGTACACTGGACATGCAAAGTGTTCTTTACCCAAAGCATACAGTAGGCCTATGCGTTCTCTGTCTCTGTATATGAGCACAATTAAACGGTATCATTGAACCGCGGCCGAAAGAAAAAGAAACTAAACATTTCCCAGAATAGGAAACATTTCTTAATTTATTGTTATCAAATAAAGAGGCACAGCATTAGGGGGTAGTGGTGTGAGCGACTGAGCGCTCATTCTTGTGTGAGCAACAAACAACGTACAGTAGTCTTTTTAAAACAACGAACGAAGCGGACTCTTGCTGTCCATGAAGAGATACTGGCTAGATCTTGTCAGGCATGTTTAAGTTAGGCTAATAAACATGTTGCATTCTATACAGCCTGAGTCATTCTTTAAGCTACATAGCCTGTTTCCAGTTTTCCTCAATTTGACTAATTAAGAAGGGATAATAGGATATTTGACCAGCATATCATCAAAATGTCCGGAAAACAAAACCTCTGTGACCGGCACCATTTTTTTTCTAGCGGAAACTCTGGTCTGTATGATTGTGTGCTTGCTTGTGCGTGTTTGAAAGCTACTCGTCTTACTGCGTTCTGGTCTGAGAGGGATAAACTCTCAGCTCTCACCATCTGGCTGTTCCTTGGAATCCACCAGTCTTAGTGCAGCTTCTGTCTTTCTCCCTCTCTCTCTCTCTCTAACTCAAGCTGGTACTCACCTTGTTTAACCTCTCCTTTCTTTCGTCCCTTTTTCCCTTTTCTCTCCCTTTCTCTCTCTCTGTGTCTTTCCCAACTGAATGCATGGTAATAATAACCTTCGCATATCCCTCTATTTTCCCTCCCCCTCTTCCCGTGTTGTTGCTCCGCCTCTGTGAAACGCTAACAGTCCCCCATGTGCTGCTCAGCCACCTGAACAGCGAATCAGGTACCAAGAGTTCACACAGCAGTTTTGGCTGTGCCAACCTGCTGCCTCTTACAACAGCACTTTGTTCCCTTGCTCTCCCTTCTGCGCCCCCCCCCCCTCCCCACGCCCATCACCTGGCTGTTCAGCTCCGCATATACGGTTCATGAAAGCCATCGTCTCCTGTCTCACTGTCTTGTGCATCATGAGCTATGGAAATGCATGTTGTTTGGTCACAGTCAAGGTTGTTGTGTGTCGATTGAGTTAGAAGGTGAGTAGGAGTGTGTAATGTTATGTCCTTCTGTGTTTGATTAATTTATTTCCAGAAAGATTTATATTTATTTATTTGATATAGTTCTTTTGTTTCTCTCTGCATTGACTTTCTTTGACATGAATTGAGCATGGCACATTACTCCTGCGTATTCATTTTTCTAGCACTGCAAAAATGAATTAAAAACTCCCAATCCCTTTTTGAGGATATTCTTTTCTTCAGGGGAGAATAATGACAACGTCAACCACTATACATGGTTTTAAAATGGGTGATTCCGCATGTTCATCGGTCCAGACATTTTAAAACTCTGGAACCTTTTTTTGGACGAAGAAGTGACTCGATCTGCTGTCCTTTCCACTTCTATGTTAGGCGTTTCCTCCTTGACTGGTGTCAGGCTTTTGCCGTTTTGCCAGGAAATTGTGCAGTGTTATACTCCACAGAAGTATCTTAAGATGACTAGTGGTAAGCCCTCAAAACATCACATTTTCCGATAATTATATGTCTCTGTACATCACGTACAAATCTCAGTTCAATAAACAATAACTGTGAACACCCAAACTAAAGGATTTTCTGCCAATTATACAATTAAATTTTTTTTATTAAATAAACATTAGTGTAGTGATGTGTGGTCTGTGCAGTAGGCACGTTGTTAGAGGTTGACTATTAAAGGGACTGTTGATGGGCCATGGGGCCCTCATTATTCTCCCGCTATCACCACATTCTGGATGGGAATGCTGCTGATGCAACACAGGATCTGCCTGTCCTACTCCCAGTTCCAACCCCAACCCATCAACTGCACTTCCTAATCCATCACTGAAGTTATTTAAAAAGCATATTTGTGGAAACATCATTTTGGAGGTCCAGTTCTGACTGTCTTTTCCTAAATATTTTCTTTCCTTGTCTCCCTCCCTATCCCTTTTTATTTATCTTTCTCTCTCTCTCTCCATCAGTGCCCACAGCGAGCATGACTCGTCTGGTCCGCTCGCGCACCCACTCGTCCTCCAGCATGGGCTCAGTGGACGGCCCACGCAGCCGCACCCACACCAACTCACAGCTAGAGGGCGCCACCGCCGGCCCAGCCCATGACGCCCAGAACCGGCCGCAGACCATGGAGGTGTCCTGCTAGAGGGCCAACGTGCCCTCTCCGTACCCTCGCGACCACCACCTCCACTTTTCTCTGCTCCAAACCCTCAGTCCAGCCAGACAGGGCTTCAGTGCTTACCCCAGCACTTTAATTTGTTGTTTTTTTTTTTTTTTCTCGCTTTCTTTTTTCTCCTTCTCTCTCTCTCTCTCTCTCTCTCTCTCTCCATCACCACCTTTCCTCTTTCTCGCACTATCTATCTTTCGTTCATTCCATACCCAGAGTCAGAGAATGTTGTCGTGGTTAAAGGGATGGTGGGCGGAGCTACTGTATTTGTAATCCAGATCTACTTGAACACTCAAGTCAGAGGCCCTGTGTTCCTCCGTGTTCTCCCTGCGTAGGAGCTCTTGTGCCCCCCACTTCCGGTGGCATCGGAGCTCGGTGACCAGATCTCTACCTGTTTGTTGCTTTTGTAAATATTACTGGAGATGTCTTTTTCTGGAATGGGGCAGGTGGAGTTCTGAGTACATTAGCACGAGGTCTTGAAGGAGGTTATCTTTGTACATGTATTTCCTCTAGGTCTTCCTCTGTATAGATTAGACCAAATCTTCATCCAAGAGCACACTAATTTCTCCCTTCCTTTTGTTTCTGTCTTGAGATACTCCTGATCTGGTCTCCATTATTGGCACTCATGGAGTGAAAAACCAATGATTTTTGTGGTCTTTGTTTTCTATTATTATTATTCTCATTATTATTAGTAATGTTATTATATTATGTTGTGATTTGTGAAAATACTTTTTGCTTATTTATGATTGCAAACTAGTATGACAACGTATTCTGTATTTACATACCAAAACTATGGACCGCATGACCCTATCATACAGTAGATTAATCTCAATGAAAGTGTACTTCGGGATTGCATTTGTCTAGATGTATCTAGAGGTAGACAGCATCATTGTTATACTGTTAGCATGGTCTCATATGGAAAGAATGTCAGCATTCCAATTTACCTTAGATTAAAGAATCAAAACACAAGGACTTACCGTTGTTCCTTGACCTAAGGAGGTACTGGTGAATGTGGTGTGAACAGCTATGCTCAGAGATCTTCTGTTGGCTTCTGTAGCCTCTACACTACAATTGTAAAATTCACAATCAGCTGAAGATCCGAGGCTGCTATCTGTTAGCACATTTACAAAATATTGTTGAAATGTTGAATTGAAACAACAAAAGTAATAATTAAAAAAAACTGCAATGCACATCTTGAGGGAAAAAAAATTGATACATAAAAGAGCAGTTCAATTCCTCTGACAGACCTTGCCACCTCTATTCTTCTAATCCATGGATTTATTTCCAAGATTTTATTTTGTTGTCTTCTTACTGTTGTAATACATATGACCGTTTTTATTTGTTGTTTTGGATGGGTATTGTTTATTGTTCTCTGGATTGTACCACACCCTTAGCTGAGCTTGTGGTGATGATGCGTTGTGCTTTGTCCTTCGAGCTTGAGGGAGGTGTTGTATTTCAAACTGTATGCTGAATATATATCAATTTGTACTGATAATGAAATAAAGTTAGAAATTGTACATTAAGTGGTGGTTGATTTTGTTTTCTCCAATGGTATAACAATATTGAAGAGGCTAAAAGGTTTTATCAGATTACATTTATTATCATGTGTTTATGTTGCTCAGTATCTAGACCAATGTTCTTGACCGCTCCAAGATCCCCATTTGATGTATCAGCTAAATGATAATAAAAAAAAAGTCAAATTGTTATATAATTAATTTGAATTCCTTTGAATTTAAGTAGTTCCTCATCCCAAACCCCAGTAATGGATGCTTAGTCCAAACCCCAATAACAGTCCTTGTACAAAACATCATGCTTCATATCCCAAACCTCTGTAAATGGATTATTATCCCAACCCCCAAATATGTATTTCATCTCCAACTCCAAGAATAGTTCTTGTACAAAACATATTGCTTCATATCCCAAACCTCTGTAAATGGATTATTATCCCAACCTCCAAATATGTATTTCATCTCAAACCCCAATAATAGTTCTTGTGCAAAACATGTTATTGGTTCTTATCCCAAAACCAATTATTGGTTCCTCATCTCAGACCCAAATGTTGGTTGCTTATCCACTAGTCATCAATCAGTGTGACACTGCTTGGTTTTTATTGGTATAGTAAGGGTTATGTGATTTAGCAGAGGCTTTTGTCCAAAGCCTTTACTTCCTTAACCTGTTGAGGAGTGAATTATTTTCCTGGTTCCTTCTAGAATTCTACACAAACGATCTATAGTTTCAGTGTTCTTTATACAGTCTATGGGGAAAATCTCTGAGGGTAATTGTCGCATCATAATATGGAACTCTCGGATTGCAAACATTCTAATCACATATTTGTGACCGTACTCCTCAACAGGTTAATGACACTCATGGATGTAAACACACATAGATAGCTTCTGCCCTGGTGCTCTTCAGATCATTTGCTTTTGGTGACATCACCACAATGCTTTTGCGTCAGTGACCTTTTCCACGATGCTGTCAGAGGGGTGTTTATTATCATCAATTTGCCGAGCTGCAGGCAGGGGGTCCAGACCACGCACTGGGCCCAGCAGAGACAGTGGGGTAGAGAGAGCTCAGACAGCTCAGCCAGGGGGTTGGCAGTAAAGGCCATCACAGCCACTCAGTGGGACTGATACCCAGTAGATCACCCATGATGGCAAATGGAGGATTGTGAGTCAGAGAATCTTATCCTATAGACCATCTGTCTCCAATCGGCAACTGCATATTGAGTTAATGTGGCCGACAATAGATTGATCATGTTTCCACCGAAGCTCTTGTGGAGATACCAAGTTCTAATGAAAGACCTGAAAAGGTTGGCCGAGGAGGGAGAGAGTGCAGTACTTGGTCTGAAACTCAGTCATGAGGTTGCATTTCTGTTTTTAGCATCCAACTTTTGCACAAGATGAGTTTGCAATATCTTGGTCAGCCACATAATGTTCCAGCTTAGTTTGTTTTCTTTATCGCTTTATGTCATTTGACCACAGGTGACAATTGTTTCAGGCCAGTGCTATATTTAGCAGCAGTCACATCCGCTAAAGCCCCACATTGCTGAAGCCCCAGAATCTAGCTAACACTTTTCTCATAGCCTTTCCTTCTTGCTGATGAACTGACAAGGTTTGCTTTCCATGTGCACTACATGTACAACTCTCAATTTGCTGATTTGACTTGATTTGAGATGCCACATCTTTCCATAGCAGGCTGCACAAATGGTTACACCTCCTTTTCGAATTGAAACATTTTGTTTTTAAATTGAATTAAGACTATTTTCTGCCTTGCAGCATGCACTAATAGCAGCCGTGTGTGGGGACAATAATATAAGGTGTTTCACTTCCTCTGCGAGATTTGAGAGTTCTGTTTCCATGGCAGTTATCACTATGGTAATAGCAGCAGGGCCATCATTTGGAAATGATGGTGAGCACAAGGTCCAGGGGAATACTTAATTATCACTCTATGTACATGTAATTTTAAGAGACCCTCCAAGAACACTGCACTGAATAAACCCTAACAGTCCTCTCAGAAGCCCAGGGAAGGAAGCAGTGCAATGTCTCTCCAGGAGTTGTTACCATGAGAGGGAGCTTGAAAGTCCCAACTGTTGAGGCTGGTAGTTTGGGGTATTTTGTTTGCTTGTCACTAACCAAAGAGCCAGTTCAGAAAGAGAACCTGTGAGTTCTTGGGAAATCCAGCATTTGATGCTGTTAGTTTTGGGAGATTTTTCTTCCCCTGCTGCACAGTGGGTATGATGCAGTCTAGTAGGGACGCTTCACCAGCAGAGCACACTGAGCAGGAGCAATGTAGCGGCTGCAACAGGATGGAAAGTCCCTTCTCTTGCATTGTACCCACCGCTCCATCACAAGCTGTGAAAGGCTTGCCGAGTTCAGGGACCTGCACTGTGTTCTGGAAAGAGGCACAGACCATGCATGTGCAGCCTTTATGCGCTGCTTTAATAGGCAGATATAACACTGTCATGCAAATGTCACCTTCCCTGGGGTTTTACTGTTGGGCCCATTCATCTATCTTCATCTTTCTCTCTCTTCATCTCTCTCTCTTTCTCTTCATCTCTCTTCATCTTTCTCTCTCTTCATCTCTCTCTGTCTCTTTGTGTCTTTGAAGTCTTCGGGGGTGCGTCAGAGAGAGGGGTGACACAGGAAGTCACTTGAGGACCTGATGTAAATAAAAGCACCACTCTGTCTGCTCACTGCACAGTTGCTCTTGCTGTAATCTTGCACAGCTGTAAACCTCGCTAAGATTGCATGTGGTGGAGAGAAAGGAAAGGAAAGCTTTCTTGCTGTCTTGCTACTGACTTTACCCCAGTGATGCTTAGCAATAGGAAGACATGAGCCACGCGCCAAACTCAGCTTCCTGTTTAGTGTAGGAGGACCTGTGTGCTCTCTCTCACACCTGAAAAAGGCTCACTTGTCTGAGTTTGACTCACAAGGCACCACGGGGGAAACATAGCGCAAACTTTTCTGAACAGTGGCAAACTACATTCTGTGCAAGACTTGAGGACTATCCAAAGGATTAAGATCACAGCCAAAAACAGCCAAGACAATGCAGTGAGTATCTGTCTGGTTTGATTTGACATTACATTTAAATTGTGTTTTATGGGTAATTCTTTAAAGATGACAATTTGTGAAAACTATTTTTTTTTTTGTGTTTGTTGTGAAAATGGACTGGTATCACAGTTTCCATACATATCTTCAGTTCGTATATACAATATATACAGTATATCAATATACAAGCTTATACTAATATTTGACTGAGATGTTGAAGTGCACACCAGTCTAGAGAAATCCCTTCCCTGAGTCATTTACAGCATTGTTCTTTCCACCACTTGATTTAATGTTACCTGCACTCTATTTCACAAAAATCAGCCCCTTAGAGCGGGCTATGAGAGAGAGGCTGCGGATAATGACTCACTGTTATAATTAGTGAGAAAGTGTCGGCTACTGTTAGTGTTAAGTTGACACTTTTGTTTGAAGTGCATATGTAAGTAGATTGTTTTTCTTAAATGTTTTAAACATTTCTGTTTAACAACGAAAGCAACCATAAACTTTATAGGCTTTTTTTTCCAGTAATAGATATCCTAGTTTTCTATGCACATAGTCCCATAGTCCTAAAGTGTGAACGGCCTTAACCATGCCAAATATAATGTAATTATGGAAGGTCACAGGGGGCAGTTTATTTCAGTCTCTCTGATGTGAGGCCTGCTTGTTGGACATGTAGACCCGGTGACCCATCGAGCTCCATCTGTGAAAACAGGTGCTCATGTCCTCTTTCATGGCTCAACACTGGCCATTAACAATATACCAGTCCAGACTGTCATTGTTTGTTCTCATACACCATGAACTTGTGAGTATGTGTCTAAAAACCTTCCCTCTGAACGGACCTGCTTTATGAACAATGCCTGTGCTAAAAGCATGGTGAAGGCATAGTAAAAGATGACTAGTGATGGCTCTCTGTATTTGTCTGGAGTTGTATGTCTTTCCAATCATGAATTTACAGATTAGTGTAAATTATTTTTCTTTTAATAGAAGCACAGCACTATAGGTTCTCCCACCTCCTATCAAAAGTAATAGCATGAAAAGCTTTACTCCATAGATGTAACAGTTTTGATTTAAGAACATTATATTCATAGGCATGTTATGTCTGCCGTTTAACTGCCCTCGTCAACTTGAAGTCAGTTTTGTTTTTTCTGCCAGGTGCATGCCATAGCAGACTGTCGTTTTAGTTAGTTCTTAATGGGTCTGAGTTTGTGCTTGTGGTTCCCATGCAGATTGTGCAACTGAGTTGCATACACTCAGCAAAGCAAAAGCTGTTGGACCTAGTTTGATATTTGTAAAAAAGCTCTAAGAACTATTGAGGTGAAACAGACCTGTGACATCTAAAGCACTACTCTCTTCACAGGTGAATGTTACACTGTTAGTTATAGTTATACTGTAGTACTTGTCATCATATCATGGTTGTTCAATAATGGGATGGAACGGTACACTACTTGGAGTGATACAAAGTCCATATGGGTATTAAATGTATATTAAACTTCTCAGTTAAGTCTCAGTTAAACCATAATATCTTATTTCAAATGATCAATAACTATTGGAACTATTCTGACCAGTACTATATGTTAGTGCGCTTCTGTGATAAAAGCATTACGTGGCACAGTAGAATGCTGAGTATATAGGGCATTATGTGCCTCTGGTAGGCTATGTGTCCTGTGGTCTAGTGTGAACAGTTGAGCGCTCATGCAGATACCCAAACAGGAAAAAGAAAATTGTGCATAGATGGCCCATTTGCATGAATGCAAGACTTATTTCACAGCATTTTCTAGCAAGTTTATGTCTCACCACTTATTTTAGTTTTAAAAATATACATTAAAAATATAATATATTTAAAAAGTTGGCCTATTTGATCCTTGCACAGTAATCAATTTAAATGCGCCCCATTTTTGGCACAAGGTGCCAATAACAATGCGTCTTGCGGTTGGAAACTTGGTTTAGAGGTGGTTTCAGCATCCTTCCTCTCTGTGTTTAAATTGCGAAGATCAGAAATGCTTAAAATAGTCTAGTTAATTACATACCATAGTATTTACCATAATTTATGCCCAATGTGTTTTTTTCCTCCCCATTTTTTCAGTCAGACTAAACCGTAGTACCTGTGTGGTGCATGTATGCCACCATGTTACCCAGAACAATGTGCGTTAGCGTACCCCTGATAAAACAAAAGTATTGAATTCACAAGAGGGATTCTCAGTTCATTCCCACTTCAGCAAATAAAAGCGTGTCTCCATGACAACATTAGCTAATAGTGTTGTCTCCATAATTGAAAAAAAAAAACATGATCATATAAAGCTACAGGAACATTTCTGCACTTGAGACAGAATGTCTTTCTGTCTTAGTTTGCGTACTTATGTAATCTTTCATTTTCCCCATGCCACACATGCAAATATCTTGAGGGCATATTTTCAGAATTAAAAAAACACTTGCCAGTTGCCACACTGTTGGCTTTGAAGCAGCTTATATTTCTCGCACACCCCAAAAAGTCTTCTGGAATAGGCCTACATCAGAGATTAAATCCAAGTTTTGAAGAATAATTAATCAATTATTCATTTGCATATTTCTTCTTTCTGATTCATACTAATTGTTACGACAAAGTGTTGTTTTGTGCTGTGCTGTGGCAAACTGACAAATCTCTTTCAATCCCATCCGTAGCCCAAACATCCACCCAGCGAGGCAAACCTAAGAGCTCCAGGCTGCAATGGGTGGTGGGTCTAGCAAAGGCTCCAGCACACACGTCACACTTGTGGACCAGGACGAGGCCACGGAGGCAGTGGCACTGGGTGAGTCCTGGAGGCCCAGTTTGATCTCAGGAGTCTGGGACGGCAGCCAGCTGCTGCAGAGAACCTTCCACAGATTTTGAATTGTATTTCAGTTATTTTATTTTTAAAGAAATGTAATTAATACTTCAAGACATCAACAGTATCTTATTCTAATGCCACAGATCAGCAAATGTAAAATAGTTTACTTTACATTCATATCACATCACAGTTCATAGGGAAGAAGAAAACAGAGATGTTTATCAAGTGAAACCACAAGAGTGTCTACGTGAACATTGAGAAAACAAAAAGGTGTAAAGGGTGGTGTATTTTTAGCTGCAGGCCGATGAGATGCACCTTCTTTAAAATAGCACTTGAAACAGAACTAGTCTGATATCAAAACAAAATTAACTTGAAATAGCCTAACATTCTTCCCCCAAGTTGTCTTTAGCACATTTTGAATTTATTGGTAATATATTGGCCCTGTGCTTGTTTTTAGGTGTCTCTTTTAAACAGCAGCATGTACTGTACAGATTTAAAACAATAACTAAAGTACCTGTCCTAACATTCATGTCGTCTGTTTATTTTTGTCTAACACATTAGTTTGTTTTGTAAGGTTCTGTGCATGTGTTTTGTAAGTATTGTGGAAGTTTATTGTATTATCTGCTTTATCCACAGAAAGTGGCAGGTACATGTCTGTTGCTCTGTATGACTATCCATCCGGAGGGCCAGCCGAATGCTGTGTTCGAGTGGGAGACAGACTCACCGTACTCTCAGAGTAAGACACCACACTCACAGTCACTGCCTCTCACTGTGTCTACTTTTAAATCATTATTCTGTTGTGCGCAATAACTGATAGCAACTCAGTTTTCATGATTGATCCTGACTGTGTTCTTACCCTGCTCTCTCTCTCTGTTTCGCTTGCTCTTCTCTCTCTCTCTCTCTCTCTCTGTTTCGCTTGCTCTTCTCTCTCTCTCTCTCTCTCTCTCTCTCTGCAGTGAGGGTGAGTGGTGGAAAGTGAAGTCATCGGTTACAGGAAAAGAGAGCTACATTCCCTGCAATTACACTGCCAAGGTTTACAACAGGTGAGATTTAATTACCAGCCCATTTTACAATAAATATCAGTGCTTACATTTCTACACATATTTATGACGTGGTTATGCGAGGTAAACAAGACAACTTCTTTTATTGTATGAAATGTGAGGGAAAACTGGGTTGTACTTTGTCATCGTGTTCAAACTAGTGACATTTGGCATTTAAAAGACAAGGTTGTTATGAAAGATTACTTTGGTATCAGAAGTGAAGCCCTCAGCTTCCAATTCTCAGTAACGTCATAGGTACTCCAGAGGGGGTGTGTTTGTGTACTCTTAGTTTATTGAATCTGTGTAGCCTACAGTAGCTCTTTCCTGAGTGGGATGGGTTTTTGCTACAATGCAAAGACCTCTGTGTGTGTGTGTGTGTGTGTGTGTGTGTGTGTGTGTGTGTGTGTGTGTGTGTGTGTGTGTGTGTGTGTGTGTGTGTGTGTGTTGTGTCTTGTGTTTCATTATTTGCTCTCTGACTCTTAGTCTCCATCATAAAGCACATTCAGTTCAGCTGCCTTTTACGTTCCACACCCTCCGACCTCACTTTAAACCTCTTCCTGTTTGCTTCACTGTGTTCCATCGACACTCCCTTACACTCTACGGGTACTATGACATGTGGCACTATACTTTATATTTCTCTCTTCTCTTTCTTTTTCTGTCAATATCTGTCAGTCAAGTTCCCTCTACCTCTCTTTGATCTCCTCTCTCACTTCCTCTCTGTCACTCTTTCTCTCATTGCCTTCTAGCCTTCTTATCTGTCTTTAAAGGCTGTTTAGGCTGTAAGTAAGCTCAAGTAGCTCTGCAGGATGAATGGAGGCGATATGGCAAAGTTGTAAGTGCAAGTTATTTATAGAAAAATGTAGGAAACTAACAAAACAGGCAGGCTGGTGGACATGTAGAGCTCCAAATGTGTGTACACTACACACAGTAAGAGACATTTATTAGACCCTGTAAACTCTAGCAATTAGAGTATTAATGTGTTAATTTCATGTGTGGCCTGTTTCTTTTGCAGATGGCAGTTTACAGGCTTAAGTAGGGAGAAAGCAGAGGAACTTCTTCAGCTGCCATACAACGAGGCGGGCTCCTTCCTTATCAGGGAGAGTCAGTCTGAGCATGGTGAGGTCACACACACACACACACAAACACATTCTTATTAAGTGTAAGGCATACAAACATTTTCAACTACAATTACGGAATGTTCTCATACACCCTTACGAACACACACACACACACACATACACACACACTTACACATAGCCATACACACACATATTAAAGCAAATTCACAGAAAATGTTACCTTTAGCACATAATAATGTATTGTTAAAAACTACCATTGCTTTTACAAGACAACATTCTCATTCTCAGCCATTTTATCTTTCTCTCCTGACCCATGCAGGCGCCCACTCCCTGTCCGTGCGCAGGAGCACCGGCTCTGACTTCCGGGCAGTCAAACACTACCGCATCCACCGGCTGGAGAACGGCTGGCACTACATCTCCCCCCGCCTCACCTTCCCCAACCTCAGTGACCTGGTCGAGCACTACTCAGGTGGGCTTACAGTCACACTTAATCACTCAGTGGGCTCGTCCTTTAATGATGTGGTTTATGGCTCAGTAGTAGGGCCAGTGGTTAGATGTGTTAGATAGATGTGTCATAGTGATGGGAGTCAGTATAGTCATTCATCGAAAATCAAAGGATAGGTCACAAGGTGACATTGAAGCTGTTTAGTGTGTAGTTAACATGGATGGCCTAACATTTTATGTCAGTTTTGACATTTTGTCAATATTGATCCAAGGTCAGTAGTGTCAGATTTTGAGAATATTACTCCATCGTGTTAATCTACACTGCATTCAAAGTAGTTCCCTTTACTGTAGACTTAACAACCAATTAAAGGAACTACATTAAATTACATCACTCAGATTTCACTGTACACTGAATGAACTTTATTAACCTCATAGTCATTTCTCCTGTTCTGAATAATGCAGTGGGACAAATTATTATGAGATGAATGTATGGAAACTACATGTTAGAGATTCTTTAGGTTACTGTGTAGGTGTTACATCCAATTCAGCATATGGAGTTAGCTTTACTGGAGATGTAAGGGCCACTGAGTCAGATATACTAATCGTACTGATAACACCACAAGTGTTATGGTGTCATCCTGTTGTGGGGAACAGATTATATTTACAGTGTGGTGTTGGGAAGTGATGTCTAATACAACTGTGAAAACTCGACCAAAAAGCTGAGCTAGTTCCATTTTGTGGGAAAGGAAACAGTGTGGTCTATAATGTGTGTTTATTTTGGGTTCTTCCTCTCCACAGAGGTCAGTGATGGCTTGTGTACCATTCTGAGAGAGCCCTGCTTCATCCAGGGCTCCAACAACGTTCCGGTGGTAACGGGCCCCCCGCCCCAGGTCGTCAGGAAGCCAACCCTGAATTGGAAAGATGTAAACAGGTGACTAACCTGACCTGAACTTTGCCTATGGCTATATGAAACATCTGAGTCATATCTCAGATCTCATTGTAGGCATCAGTTTCAGTATCGGAGTTGAACTTGAACTTGATATTTGTGTGTATTGAGCCATCATTAGACTATATAAATAAGACACTATGGTTAATTCATCCTTCCTAAGATTTTGTTGGACCTAACATGCCTACCTCTTGTGTCTCCCCAGCTCCATGATCTTCGGCACAGGCAAAGAAGAGCTGGAGGAGTCGCCTGTCAGTGAAGGCCTGAGGGAGGCTATTAACTCCTACCTCTACATGACTGAGGAGCTGGGGGAGTGTGATCAGAATTGGGACACTTGACAGACATGGGAGAAGACGTCACAGAGGAACCAAGATGGCTGACGTATCCAACTGACGTGGATAGTACTGGAGAGCTCAGAGTGGCATCTCTCTATTGATTCCACCAAAGACTCTTTATTCATGAAATATTAAATGGCCCAAGAGGATAACAGTATCGAGATCCACAATGCACAATCTTGTTAAAGTGTTTTTAACATGGTCCTTTGAATGCTGAGGCTAGTAAACTTCTTAAGTTGTTTGGTCTCTGAAACAGGTCCACATCAGGAACCACGAGTTCTCCACTGTGAACAATGAAAGACAAATGAGAGCTCTCATTCGGGTCATTTAATAAGGTCCAGTGGCTCTGTTCTACAGTCAGTGTCTGGTATTGCCTGAAATACAGCTGGCAAAAATGACTGCAAACTGCAATTGCAGTAAGAGATATCAGCAGGAGGTCACTGTTACATGAGGCTACTGGGCACTTCCTCTCCCTGCAAGTAGCCGCTGCTTAGAGTGAAGAATGAGAGGGTTTGTGCAGTAGAGAGAGGAGGTCGCGGGGCAAGAGAATCGCTGGGCAAGCCTCTGATGAGTCAGACTGAACGTATGCCTGGTAATGATGAGACACACGAAATAGTGCTGCAGAGCACATTTGTAGTGTAGCAAATATTTGAGTAAGTTCTGGGAACAGATGTGTGTCTAATTTGATCATATATTTAGATAATTTATGTGAACCTACAACTGAATCGTTGACTCAGACAGGTAGCAATCATCAAACTATCTTGGAAGGCTTTGTCTTCACACATTTCACATGTTCATGTTTTCTCTGAAAAAGAAACCACAGTGTACCAGGAAATGGTGTGTATAGTGTGTGTGTGTGTGTGTGTGTGTGTTAAAGACAAAGAGATGTACCTGATATTGTTGTATATTTCTTGTATCAAACTAATAAACAAAGAAAACACAATATTATGTGGAGGTTGTGTGTGTGTGTGTGTGTGTGTGTATTTTCATAAGACGCAACTAACATTGGAAACAAAATCACACTTAGAGGGGCTATAACTATAACTGTAACTATAATCTGTTCAGAATATATCAAATTAAATTCAGAAAATATTGCTTTTGGCCTGCCCTGATCCCAGTACAACAACTCGGTTTGAGCATAGGCACGCTTCAAAAGCCTTTGATCAGAGCCGTATTACGGCTGTCTTTGATCAGAGCTCTATATACGGCTCTGTCTTTGATAGTTCTTCATCGCCACCTGTCGGCCATAGATGGTGCATTCCTTGATCCAATTGACTACGTCAGCGTTAACTAATGCGCATGCTTACTACAACGGTATACTTCCGCTTAATTGCTTCAAGCTGCACAGATGCCGTGCTAACAGAGTATATATATCTTTCTTTACTCGTTTATTCATGCTCAAGTTCCTGTACACAACTTTCTTCTGCATTACTTATGCCTTCTCTGGCATCCAATATGCCGGTAGCAAAGAAATTACGGAGGAGGAAATGGCAAAGTATAGGTAGGCTACGTCTCCCAGCTAGCAAATGTCAGGTACCTGGCTAGCTAATTTACTGTTTGATGGGTAACTAACCACCTGGCCTACTAAACTGCGAAAGTATGCCCGAGGACCCTGAAATATACTAACGTTACTGTAAAAACATAATATTACAACTGACACCGAAAAACAGTTGCGTATATGATTTCATTTTGAGTGTTTCCCAATGTAACGTTATAGCCTACTTTTCAACTTCATGGTAACATTAGCTCGTTGTTTAGATTTTAATGCACTTTGCATGTAATTTACTGTAAAAAGACATGCTGATATTGTGAGTGTGTGAAAGGATGTTGTTCCATTCCATAGGGAAAGAATAAAGGCCATGTTCTACCATGCCTACAACAGCTATTTGGATAATGCCTATCCCTATGACGAGCTCCGGCCACTCACCTGTGATGGCCAGGACACCTGGGGCAGGTCTGAAAACCCTCTCACTAAGCCATCACTTTACATTTCATACCTGCTGAAGAATGACTGAGATTTGTATTTCTCTGTCATTTCAGCTTTTCACTGACACTTATTGATGCTTTGGATACATTGCTGGTATGATCTCCTCAAAATACCTAATTTCCATTTTACTGGCTCTCTTTGTGCTGTGTGGATGCATTTTGTATGGAAATCGTTATTTTGTTTGCACAGATACTGGGGAATCACACAGAGTTTCAGCGTGTGACAAATCTTCTCCAAGACACTGTGGACTTTGACATTGATGTTAATGCATCTGTATTTGAAACAAACATCAGAGGTAAGGAGACATGGTTCTGTTCAAATAGAAGTGAACAGAATTAGCCACACAGGCTTCGTATAACTGTTTTTTTGTTGGTACCAGAATGAAAGCAGAAATGTAATTGTGCTATACTACTGCAGTGCCCGTTCAAACATGCTATTCCTGTAGCCCAATTACATGCCTGCAGGTAGGCCTGCTTTAAAAAATAGGATGATAGGGAAAAACATAATTCTAGGTAAGCATTCAATAATGAATAGGCCTACAGATAATATAATATAATACATGTGAAGTGAGCAGAATTTAAGCATGGCTGCATGTGAAATTTTTTACAAATCAAAATAATCCTAACAGCTGTTTTGAGTCAAGGCTATATGCTTAGGCTGTAGGCCTTGAGTCAAGGCTATAGGCTGAATAACTTTTGTGGAATGATGCATCATATGGAATTTGCAACGGTGTGACTCAAAAAAAGTCTTTGGTGGCCTATAAGTGACATCACACTCTGTCTGCCACTCGTTGCTTGTCGCTGGTTATGCTTTGCATGTGTGGCATTCTGAGACGTTCTTTAATTCGGGACCATTATCGCTCGTTTCAATTTAGGACCTTGCAGTTGGAATTGTCGTTTGCTTATTCAAAGTCTAAAGACAGTCCAAAGTATCCTGGGCTATTCATATAAGTGACATCACACTGTCTGCCACTCGTTGCTTGTCGCTGGTTATGCTTTGCATGTGTGGTATTCTGAGACGTTCTTTGATTCTGGACCATTATTTCAATTTAGGACCTTTCAGTTGGAATTGTTGTGTGCTTATTCAAAGTCTAAAGACAGTCCAAAGTAGCCTGGGCTATTCGAAGTGTCCGCTTATTGCACATCATTTTTTACTTAATTTTGAAGAGCCACTGCATAGCCTACCTGTATGTGTTGGCGTGTTCGTGTTGCAAAATCCGTGGAGTTATCTTGCACTCGCTTAAGTTTTTACCTGTGTAACCTACACTGATCCAGTTCTGCCAAAGCCCTGCTTCTATCCTCTGGTAGCTTACAGTACAGTGCTGTGTGTGAGGGGTAGTGGCTAACGGCTAAAGTCAATGTGCTTCTTTTACCGATATATTTAACGATATCTTTTGCATTTGTTATTCAAACAACGTCAAATTTGGCACTGTACTTACTCATGCCCGTAGCAAGACACCTGCCAAGTTTGAAATCAGTCTGACAAATGGTCAGCGAGATATGCGTGCCACAGACACACAGACATCCGGACACACAGACACACAGACGCTTCAGGCTTTATAGCTAGATAACTGACCTTTACAAGTATTAGCCTTATTTATTGGATATCTTTTAATCATTTTCTCACATAGTTTATGCTTGATGTATGTGAAGACCCTTACATCAATGTTTTTTCCCAGTTGTAGGTGGTCTCCTGTCTGCCCACCTACTGTCTAAGCAGGCCGGTGTGGACGTAGAGGAAGGCTGGCCCTGCTCAGGCCCTCTCCTCCGCATGGCTGAGGACGCGGCACGCAAACTCCTCCCAGGTGAGACCAGCGGGCGTGAGGCACTGCCATGGAACATGTGGATTACAGTGTAGTTACTTTGAGTGCTTTGTGGTTTCAGAGGACAACATGCTGTGATGTTGTAAAATACAGTATGGAGCCCAGCAAAAGTGAATGCAGCCTAACAACAGTGCTGCAATGAAAACCACTTCATGCCGGTTATAATGTTCAGCTTAATTTTGGATACAGTTGATAGCAGGTGGTGATTCAAGCATGTAGCATGTACTTTATTGGAGCATGTACTTTATAGTGCTCTACTGAATTGAACACAAAGGTCTTTCTGTTGTTTAGTCTGGTCAAAATAGTAGAAATAAGTGTCCGTACCATGTGATAGAAGTCAACTACAACAGGAGAGGTCACAGGGTTTATGGGTGGATGTTGTCATTCATATTAGTTAGAGCAATATTTTTTTGTACCGTTATAGTTATTGTTCTTGGTGCGAATGGCCCTTAACATTGAGGTGTAGTACGTGTTATGTATATTATGTACAGCAGTGATGTCTTCTGGCTGCTCTGCCTACGTTAAATATCAGACACTTAGTACACTGGCTTCAATAAAACTAAAATGTGGTAAATACTGCAGAATCCTCCACACTCTCAAAGATAGGTGCTTATGAGGTTGACATTTAGTTTGCACACGCCTAATCATTATTGACAGGAAGTGAAATCTGCTGCTGCTGACATGGTGAGCTTTGGTTGACTCGTCTAACAGAAGCAGAGGCAGGTATCTGTGGCCTTTTCAGATGGAGCAGTAGATTTGTGATGCATGGCCTTGTCTGACCTTTTAAAAATAACAAAAAAGCACGCACATCCCAATTCTAAAAATGGGTGCTGGACAAAAAGGGGAATACAAAGAGAGTGAAGAAAGTCTGCTACACCAATGTCTATTTTTATATAATTATATATTCATATATGTATATATTGAGATTTTTTGTGCAATATACAGTACGGTATCTGGAAGTACAATATGAAGATGTAGGTTTGATTTGATCTACAACTGAATTTTATGTGCAATATGCTATCTATTTTTCCATGTGTTTAAAATTCATGCATGTGATGTGCTAGTCTAGATACTTTTATAATCAGACTAGAGCAGAGATCTTTATTCTCTGGATCGTATGTGTCATGATGATTTGTTATATGCTGTGAGTAATTATTGCTTGTTAACACTTGTCTGACCTTTTCACATTGAACAGCACTGCCTGCCTGTGCTGTAGTCGTGTTGTGACAAGCCATATTTCTTATCTTGTGGCAGCACAACCCACCTGATGCAAAATCAATCTACCCAGAGAGGTCATGGAAAGTCACTATGTGTCCAGAGAGAAAGAGAGAGAGAGAGAGAGAATGAGAGAGAGAGAATGAGAGGGAGGCCAGATGGGTTTTTGGAAAAAAAGTATCCGTTGAGTGCAATGTGCTTTTGCGTTTTTCAGTGTGCGTCATGATGCACATTTTTGACCCAACAGGATAATTGTGTGTCAAACTAGGACGTTTTGTTCCCCTGGTTGCTGCAATGTTCTGCAATATTATCAGGACTTAGATTAGTGACCTTGTACAGCATCTGTGCACAGATACGATATCCGCAGTATCCGAGTATCCGGTTCAGAAACTGATTTAATCATATTTCATATTCTTACACTATTATAGTACATTGAATTGACATTATACACATTTGTAATGTGATATACACAATAAGCTTGCACATTATGTTAGTAATTTGACCAAATTTCATCATTTAAAATTACCCTTAACAATGCCAAGACTACATTTTTATAAACATTTAAACTTAAAAGACCTTCCATAATTTTGTGTTGTCAATCTGCTCTACTGTCACTCTCTGTCACATTTGAGTGGCAATGTCTTATTAAAGAAAATATCTTAATCAGTCAATCAACCTATTAATCAATCTCTCAGATTGAATTGCATGTAAATGTGATGTAGCCTATTATACAGCTCTGGAAAAAATTAAGAGACCACTGCACATTTTTCTGATCCCATCCCACTTTAAATTTGCAGTGGTCAGTCTCTTAATTTTGAATATGACTGTTAACTCATTCGAATGTCACTCACTCAGCAAATGGCGTTTGTAACAAACGGAAGTTCGGGAGGAGCATGACGGAATTTGCCACGCCTCCTTCAATCAGACAGGTTATTTATTCGCAGTCGGCCTCTATCTGCCGAAGTTGCAGCATCGGCGTCACTCCGCTTGCAAGGAGAGCTACTCCGCGGACCATATCTTTGATTAGAGCAGAGTTGGATGTAGTATCGATTGCCCTCGTTTCGCAAGGAAAGCAGACCTACGTCGCCTTCTCCAACAATCAGTTTATCTTTCCTCTCCTACTATAGCAGATCAACCGAGCACCAGCGCCGCAGCGCGGAGCTCCGTTCCTCCGGCGTCTCTCCCTCTGTTCATGCAACATGTTTTTCAACTCCGCAAGTTATGGCAGCCCGCGTGCAGCCCACTACCTTGTCTTCCGCTACTGCGGCCTCTTTCTCTATTCCTAAACAGCTTTTTCCCCTGCTCACTCAACTCAGCAAGTTATGGCAGCCCGCGTGCAGCCCTCTACCTTGCCTTCCGCTACTACGGCCTCTTTCTCTTTCCAGCTAATCAACCCTCCCCACTTTTCTCTTTGCCTACCTAGGGTGCTGTGCAACCTCCTTCCCCCTTTCCCCATCATCTCCCGCCGGCGCGAACCGAGTTCGAGCCCGCGTTTTTCCCCAGCCAGGGACCGCGTCCCTGGTTCTCCCTCACCCCTCTTTCCCTGGATTAGTGCCACCACCCTATAGGTTGCCGTATCTGCATCTCATCTGAGACCATGTCTACATAAAATAGTAATATTTAATATATATAATCTATGTGGTGATCACAAAATGTATTTAAGGGAGCATCGTTTTAACTCATTGCCGGCGTTGGCCGTAAAGGCAGCTGATCCACAGGAGCTGTTGCTCTGTCCCTTATTGCCAAGAGGACAAGGAAGGAATTTTTCTCCTTTAAATGTCTGGGATAGCCTGGCGGGCCATCCTATATCATTAAAATGTATAGTCTGGAATCAAATCATTCACCTGCTTAATCCAAGGGGCGGGCAGAGAATTGTCTTTCAAACTGCCTAGGCATGCAATAGGCCAGCGCTACGACCATATCCGTATCCGGTCGGCAAAACGGCAACACATCCTTCTTCGAAAGGAATGACTTAAGTGCATTGTGTTGCTCTACTTTCAAAGAAAAGCTCCAACTCCTCCAAAGTTGACGCCAACGCCGATTCAAACCGCTCTTCGTTCGCCATAGCCACCTTCCTTGTTGTTCACCGTCGCAGGACTGTCGTTATCCTCTTAAGCCCGCCTTAAGACTCTCTAACAAAATAGAGCGCTGTGATTGGATGAGGTCCACGGCGTCAGCCAATCTAAATTCCTATGGTTCGATACTAGACTTACAGGCTGAGCAAATTAATTTGCTGCCGCTAGGGTGCGTCTAGATTTCTAGGCTATGTCTGGGAGTTTTTTCGCCATCCTCTGTGTTCATTGAGTGTCGGCATATTAAAGCCTTCCCTAGCTGACCAAGGGAGCACCTGCACCTGCGTGTAGCTCTGCTGTTCCTCGGAATCCTCTCTAATGTGTTGCTGCTCATCACTTCTCTTGCCATTATAGCTACCGCAGTTAGCTACAGCAGCCTATTTTAATTGTGTAGGCCTAGGTCTTACTAGCCTACTAAACATTGGGGTGCATTAGATGTTGAACTTCACAACCGCGTGTTTTTGGGCTGTCATTTTCAACATCTACTCTCTCCTGCAGCCCTCTACAATTTGGCTAATTATTTTTCCATCGCATGGAAAGATCCCCCCTCCAGACTACGGACGCTCCGTTACTTGCTTCTGGTTTCAAACGCAGCTCAACGCTGTTCTAACGCAAATCGGAATCCCAGCAGGCCGTTACATATTTTATAGTGCAGCCACCAACGCGGCAAATAGCGGCCTGTCCGATCAAGCGCTCAAAACTCTCGCCCGTGGTCCTCCGACGCCTATCACTCTTATATCAGATCAAGTCTCTCTGATCTGAGGGAATTAGCGCACCTCGCACTCTCCCGTCGAATTTGTTCGCGTGGTCCTGGCTATAGGGTCCCTCATCTTTAACGCATTTTTTGGGGTGTATTGCGGAATCCTGCACGACTCCTGCCTGCGCAGTTGACTCCTGCACGATCCCGCAAATCACTTCAGGACCCTGGCCAGAGACTTCGCCAAACATGCTTTTCTATTATGCTATATCTGTTTGCAAATTACGGAATGTGAACTAGTGAACTGTAGGATGACCTCAGAAAAATGTGCAGTGGTCTCTTAATTTTTTCCAGAGCTGTAGGTTGTGCAGTGATTTTACATGATCACCACCACCTTAGTCATTGATCCCCCATATCTGCGGGTTTCCTTCAGCCTTCCAGACGCCCACAGGGATGCCCTATGGTACAGTGAATCTGCTCAGGGGGGTCAACCCTACTGAGACCCCTGTCACCTGCACTGCTGGGGTGGGCACCTTCATCCTGGAGTTTGGCGCCCTGAGTCGCCTGACTGGTGACCCTGTGTTTGAGGAGGTAGCATGGAAAGCCCTCCGGGCTCTCTGGAGAACACGTTCTGACATTGGACTGGTAAGATACAGCAGTGCCCTCCAGGGCTTGCAAAATTTAGAAATTCCTGGTAGCCTTTCGGGCCTGAAATTAATTTCACTAGCCCGAATAAAGAAATGATCATTTCCAACGTATGTATTTGAGAAAGCAATAAGGCCATTTTACCAAAGATAGATGTTAAAGTAACAGCAATAATGGTCAAACTTTAGATCTGTCAATGCACTGAAATTTCAGATTACAAAAGTGTTTGATAGGTCTAATGGTGTGATATTAATCTGTCAGATTCTGACTTAAAACCCTCTATTACACTATTATAATTCAGTTGAAAATAAATGTTGTTTTGTTCACTACATTGTCATATTTTTACTTTTTACAATAAATAAATGTTAGTTGTTTTTGCTGTGTAGCCTGTGGTTGGGACTGACTTGAAGTGGGCTACTACAACAAAAACAAAATGGAGAGGAGTATTTGTTGAGTTTAGGAGTTACCGGTCAGATGATTTGCTTAAATTACATCTAAAGCAAGAGAGATAATGTGCAGGTTACTCACAGAGGATGAATATATGCTACTGAGACCTTGAATTTCCCCTTGGGGATCAATAAAGTATCTATCTATCTATCTATCTATCTATCTATGTTCTCAGCAGTCTTAAAATAAACTACACACTGACAGACTTGAATGCTGGGTAGTATTCGTTTTCTGCCCCATAAGCTATGCGCTATGCTTTCTAAGATTAGCTGAACTCAGATTAGCTGAATCTCTTGCTTCACACATGCACTACTGTAATTTAAAAATGAACACACTCTTTCTATTTTATTCTATCAGTTACCTCTACAGTTCTGTATTGAAAACCCAGTAATCATAGTCTCTGCATAGTTAAGGTCTAAATTCAAGTTAATCATCACCAATGAATTGAGTCATATTTCAAAAGAAGGTTAACAATCTTTCTGCCCAACTAGTCTCTAAGTTAATTATTTGAAAAAATGAGTTTCCTGTTCAAAACAGAGGTGGTCCCATTGTAAATTATCCTGTTTTCTCACCCTTTGCCACTGTTACTTCTGATATAAGACATCTGTCAGCAGTAGCTTATGAAGATACCCATTTCTGACTTTCTGCCAAAGGTGGGGAACCACATCGACATCGTGACCTCCAAGTGGGTGGCCCAAGACGCAGGCATCGGAGCGGGCATTGACTCGTACTTTGAATACCTGGTGAAGGGTGCCATCATGCTGCAAGATGAGGAATTGCTGTCTATGTTTCATGGTATGTACTGAACACAGCATGACTCTGTTTCCAACTATCTTATGATACCGATAGGTATAGCAGTAATACGTTTGATGTAAAATTATGTCTGTCCAGCTAACACATTTTTATTGTTACTCGAGGGTGCACCTGATATTTGTTCTTCCTTGTGTCCTTGTAGACTATGATAAGGCAGTGAAGAACTACACCAAGTTTGATGACTGGTACCTGTGGGTCCAGATGCACAAAGGGACTGTCTCCATGCCAGTGTTCCAGTCACTAGAGGCCTTCTGGCCCGGCCTACAGGTACCACAGTCCTACAGGACAGTCCTGTTATGATCTCATGTCAGTGCTCTTGCCTAAGTTACCTGCTGACTTTTTATAAAGAGAATATCTACAGAGTTGTGTATCTACATGTGAATGTGAAGTGTAAAAGTAAAAAATCCATTTCCATTTAATCGTAAATTGCAAAAGGTTAATACTGTAGGCCTATGTCCTATAAACTCTATTGGAATTTATGGTAATTTTGATACCATAGATTTAATAGAGACCCAGTCAGACCAATAGTATGAAAAATCAGGAACAGAGTTTATTTACAATGATGCGCATCAAGGGAGAGACCGCATGACTTCACCTAAAGATCCATCAGCTGCTCTAACTAGACAAGGAAATAGTTAGGGTTTAAGTATCCTTCCAGGCTGACGGGAGATGGCGTTGGTCATCCCATCTCAGGTGGACTACACTGAATCAGACTCTGATTAGTGGCAACCTGGCAATCCGGAGCAGATAGCTACTGACGCAGCCATGCAGAACAGTAAAACACTGCAAAGTCATAATGTTCCCGCTTATCTCTAAATACAGTCACACACAGATATACACAGGGACAGTACAGATATCTGTACAGTACAGTCATTACATAGAATCATACTTTTAGTATCAAAGTGACCCACTAATGAGAAATGCAGAACATTAAACCGCATATTGGAATATTGGGTATAATGCAGAACATTAAACCACATATTGGAATATTGGACCTAATGTCCACTTTCTCTCAGTCCCCCTTTTTCAGCCTTTATGGCTGGACCATTTTATCAAATATTGCCACTGGGGAAATGCACAAAATATAAATGATTATACAATTGTTTCATTAAAGTTAGTCAGATCCAAATAAGCAGGTACATGACTAGATACATGCAGTAATTGTGTCTCTTTACCATGTGTATAATACTTAGGCAAAGCTGAATATAAAACCAAAACGCATAAGAAATGTCTCTCAGCAATTCTCAAATAGAACCCAATAAAGGAAATGAATCAAATGAAACAACATGGTTACATGTATAAAAGTGGCCCTGACTGTCTTGATTTCTCACAGGGTGTGAAGAAAAGTTTACAGACCACAGAGTACTAGTGATTACAACAATAACCAAACAGTTCAAGGGGGAAAAGAAACAATAGACAAAGGGAAAAAAAGTCTGTAGGGTCTGTAGAGTCTGTAAGGCTCCCCCTTTTTAACCACTGATTGCACCTGAAACAAAACACAG
The DNA here is from genome assembly GCF_046254945.1 of Alosa pseudoharengus. Lineage (NCBI taxonomy): Eukaryota > Metazoa > Chordata > Actinopteri > Clupeiformes > Clupeidae > Alosa > Alosa pseudoharengus. The sequence continues at coordinate 15,529,056 of NW_027468881.1, read as the reverse complement.
AGATATACATATCTGGGCCCAAGGCCCCAGTAGTGCTTCCTAAGTTTCAGCTAACATTATTAAAAAGATTTCAATTGCAATACTGCTATGATCAGTCACCAAATTAGTAATTAGCAATGAAATATAAATTCTCATGAATTGAATCATGAATCATGAGGGTATTAAGACAATGGCAGCAGTCAACACTGTGCCTGACTTCAGACCTGTGTGTGTGGCTGGCAACAGTGAGGAATCCCTCCCCAATGAGCTTAACTCTTTTTACACCAGGTTTGAGAAAGATCACCAGTCTCAGTTGGCGGATATCATCAGAAGCTTGACCCCATCACCATCACTGTTGAGTCTGTGGTGGAATGTCTGAAGAGGACACAGATCAAGAAAGCTCCTGGTCCAGATCACATCTGCTGTTACACACTGAAATACTGTGCTGAGCAACTTGGAGGAGTTTTCCAGCAGATATTCCAGAGGTCTCTATCTACTGCCAATGTCCCACAGTCATGGAAACACTCCACAATCATTCCCATTCCCAAGAAGAGCAGCCTTAAGGTCCTGAATGACCTAAGACTCATAGCCCTCACCTCCCTTGTTATGAAGGCCTTTGAGAGGATTGTGAAAGCTCACATTATCAGCGCCACAGCTTCAAAGATGGATCCTCTTCAGTTTGCATATCGTGCCAAAAGAGGGGTGGATGATGCCAAAATCTACATATTGAATGCCATCCATGAACATGTAGAAAGACCAAATTCTTTTGCCTGGCTCCTATTTGCAGATTTCTCATCTGCCTTTAACACCATTCAACCTCACATGCTGGCTAAAAAACGTATGGACTATTTCAACCTGGATCATCAGCTAATTCTGTGGATTACAGACTTTCTGACCCAAAGAACACAGACGGTGCTGGTCAACAAGAGGTTCTCTGACATCAGATACACGTCCACTGGCTCACCCCAAGGTTGTGTCCTCTCACCACTACTTTTCATCTTGTACACAGATGACTGTAGAAGCCGCCATGCTGATCGTCACCTAGTGAAGTTTGCTGACGATACTGTTCTCCTTTCCCTGCTACATGGTTCTGTCCAAGATCACGGGCCTGTCCTCAGTGAGTTTGTGGAATGGTGTGATAGCTCATTTTTGGAGCTAAATGTTACAAAGACCAAGGAGATGTTCATTGACTTCACTAAGCGTGGAGGAAGCAGGACTGCAACTACAATCCATGGGGAACCAGTGGAAGTTGTACATGAATATAAATACCTGGGCACTATCGTTGATGACAAACTGCGTTTTGACTCTAATACAGAGGTGATTATGAAAAAATGTCAACAGAGGCAGTATTTCTTGAGGAAGCTTTACTCCTTTGGAGTTAACAGGAAGATTCTTAGCATTTTTTACCTTTTCTCCTTTATTGAAAGTATACTGACCTTTTTATCCATGTGCTGGTTTCACTCCCTCTCAGTCAAAAATAAGAAACACCTCCAGAGCATTGTGAACACATGTTCTAAAATCATTGGCCACCCTCTTCAGTCTCTGACATCACTGCACGACAAGGCAACATTAAGGAAAGCCAACTGCATCCTAGAAGACTCTACCCATGTCCTACACAGGGTTTTTGAATGGCTGCCCTCTGGCAGGCGTCTGCGCTGTCCTCTGGCTAGGACTAACAGGAGGAAGGCCACCTTTACTTTTGAGGCTATTCACCTTTTGAACTTGAATCCAAGCCCCCTCCTCCATCTCCTGGGACTAACCCCCCCCCCCCCCCCCCTTACACCCCTGTCTGTCCTATTCTTTCTTTGTCTGTCCTGTCTTATATGTTGTGTTATGTCTTATATGTTGTGTTATGTCTTATATGTCACTATGCCTGCATAGAGAAAATTGCCCCTCGGGGATAAATAAAGTTTTTTGAATTGAATTGAATTGAATTGATCTTCATGGATACTTTTTTTTTTTGTGTGCCTCATATCAAGAATTGTTTATCATACAGCAAAGCTAAATTATCTTAACCTTTTTTCCACATTGTTTAAAGCAGGCCTAAAGGAATGTTAGAACTTTATTCTGAACATATTCTTAAACAAATGAAAAGTTGTATTTTATTTATTGCATTGCTGTATCCAAAATACGTAATTGTAAACAATATAGTCTAGTATGTCATCATACCACATTATCATCTTGACACTGGTTTGCATAGCTGTAAAACCTTTTCCATGTCAATGATGAGAAAAAAAAATACCAATATAACAACTGCAGTGGGTGTGTTGTTAATAAACAGATGAACTTATTAGTTCAAAATTAGTTCAGTGTAGTGAAGTCAACATCAACAACCTCTCATCCTCCATGAAAGAAAAAGCTATCTTTAATCATAACTTGATACACTGCAAGAGCTAGCTGTCTATGTTATCAGACTACTCTTAATCAGACTCCCCCTTATGATCTGCAGCAAGGCTGCAAGATTATTCCCTTAGCTAAAGTGTTGTCGTGTATAACACTGTGTCCTAGAGCTAAGTGCGTCATAGCATCAACAATTTGATAAATTCACTGCTGTTGGTAAGATTTATTACTTTGCTAAACTGGCCCCAAAGTATGAATTTAACTGATGCTTCAACTCTTGTCAGTGTTGTCACTGCCAGAAGCACGAGATTGTGGAGGAATGCTTAATACATATGTCCAAGCTACAAGTTCTGCCTCTTGTGCTCCTCATTATCCAGAACCTTCTCTGCCCTCAGAACCTGTATGTCTTCCACTGTCGCCCATTCAGCCAGTCGCTCACCATAGTGTATGGTGGCCTCACTCAAAGCAGGACATGGCAGGGCTCAAGGCCTACACACCTAGCCAATCAACAGTCAAAACACATCTGTGTCTACCTTGAAGCAAGAACATAGCGCCCGCATGGCTTCCAGTGTTTGCGGCCTACACGTGGAACAGGATAACTTGGGTCAGGTTCTATTAGCATAGGGAGCAGGGAGCTTGGGGAAACAATTAGCCTGCATTTGAATTAAAAAATTGCATTTCAATCAAAATGGTCATACTTTCTATGGGGCCTTTATTAAATTTACAACTGGAAAATCTAAACCAAAACTGGAATATGTAATCTGATATAATTAACATACCCATCATCTTGCATTATGTGCTCCTGTGACTTGTAGTGGATTGGGGACAGCAAGGATGGCCTTGATGCTATGGTCCAGGCATCCAACACTCTTTATAGCACAGCACACAGCATTTCATTTTCCCTGCAAAGCTTCACTAAATTTAGTTACAACAACAGATATTCCTAGGCGGAGATATCAGATATCAAAATGTATATAAAAACTGGAGGATGATGTAGGAGGTTGTGACCCTATGACATTTTAGTCATTGATTAAATCAAAGTAATGTGAGGCTAACCGTGTAAATATACACTTTAGATCATCACAAATAGCATGCAAAACTGCTATTTCCCTCACCAATGAGCACTACTGCTACCAAATAGCCCTCCTAGTAGTTTTTCCATTTAGGATGAATCAACCCTGAGCCTGCTCGATCTGGTTTTCTTTTCATCCAAAGACTACTACTACAAAATAGCCTTGACTCCCTACGGAGGAGATTTTTTTAATTTTTTTTTTTTTATTATTTTATTCACCGAACGTTCGCCTTTTTGCTTGATCACTGGTTCTCGCTCCGACGTGTCAGGAGAATTCTTTTCAGTAGGATCCCGTCACCGGGGGTCAGAAGATCAGCCCTCTCGCCTTGATGTCTCAGACAACCAAGGGCTTTCAGGATTCGCAATTCTGTTAGGTAAATCAATTCGGAATCAAGAAGATGAGACAGGAGCCAGTGATCAAAATCATCCAATTATATTGAATATTTGCAAAGAGTGAGGATAGTACAACACAGCTGGTTGAAACAAAGAGCTTTACATTCTAAGAGTGCTTATATACTTCAGTGGCTACATAAGTCAAGCGTAACTACTGTACACCCATAGTCATACAATTCAAGCGTGACTACTCCTAATGGGTAGTCACTTAATCAAATGTTGGTGGTTTGTTACCTTACTTGTTGTTGTGAGCAGATCGCTCATATATTAGAATCTCAGGCTTCTCTGAGTATATCTTATTCTAGGGCTAGGGCCTGAATCACCAGGGGGAAAAAAAAATAAGATGGGCTGAAGCAACCTAACAGCCCTGGTCTGCCTGTAGGTCTCTGGTTTACCCGTTGCTGCGTGTTCAGCTCCCTTACGCGTGTTTCCAGAGGCCCATCCCCAGAACCAGGACTGCAAGATCACCCCCATCCATTTTGTTCCAAAGGAAAAAACAAAACACTTAGGACTGTAGAAATGATTCAATGACTATTGTAATTCAATGGCACATAATTTTCAATTATTTCAAAATTTCTGGCAAATCTAACAACAATATCAAACAAGGGCATTACATGTCTCTTTTAGCATTCACAGGAAAACAAACAAAATAAAATAATTAAGGCATGTTGACCAAATACAAACCAAAACAAAACATGTTGCCACTCTTAAGAGAAGTAACTCTTGACTGAATTAATTATGGTATGCAATCAACATCTAAACGTCTTTTTAAAAGAGTAATTCAAGTGTAATAAATGTATTTTCTCTTCTCCACTTTCTCTCTCTCTTTACACTGGCTCCCTGACCTTCAAATGCAGAGATAACAACCACTCACACACACAGCTAAGGCAGAGAAGATCTGTACCTTATGGTTAAGTGTGTTAGTGTTTACCGTACCAGCAAGAGTAGTCTGAGCGAATTAGGGTTGAAGTTGGAAGTAAATACAGCAAAAGGATATTTGGTATCAATCGAACCGTAATTTCATGTAGATTAAGAATTTCAGGTGCCTACAGTGCAGATTTGTACCAGAAAAAAGATATACAGCTTTGAATGGACCATGGTATAATGATTATTGGGCCAATTATCACATATAGATATTAGCTGATATCTCCCATACTGGTAAAAGGATCTTTACCAAACTTGGTGTACTTACTCACCATAAGTTCTTGATAAAAATTAGTAGGTGTTTAATGTCTTAGGGTCAAAGGTCAAGGCCACGTGAGGTCATAGTTGACATGCAATGTTTGTTTTATACCTCTCAAGCAGATTAAAGGATCCTCATTAAACCCAACAATTAATTAAGCCTAAATTAACTAATAAGGCATTAAAGATCATGGGGTCACAGGTAGAGGTTAAAGGTCATGAGGCTATAGCTGGCTGAGGCATAGAATCAACTATCTGAAAAAGATTAAGACATTTATTAAAGCAAAACAAACGTTATTTTCTGTATAAAAACTGTTGTTTCAACCTCCATATCTTATTTTAGTATTGTAGTAGTAGCCTCTGAAACCAGGGGAAATCTAAATAATTTGCTGTTTTAAAAATGCAAACATCTGTGTAAATACCTGTTTTAAAATAACTGTTTCAGTTCAGAGTTTTAGATTAAATCCAAATCCATTTTCGTCAAACATCTGATAAACATTGTCATCTACAGCTATTTCCTTCAACTTAAATTATAACGCCAGACAATTGATGTAAATGTCTATGTTGATAGAATACTGTTAGAAATAAAAACTACCCTTGCATTGCATTGCAATAGTTATACTTTGTTCCCTGAAGTTGGTAGTAGGCATATAAACAACGGCAGCAGCGGACTGATATTACCTAGGATTCTACTAGGTATTATGGTGGGTTTTCAGGATGTGAAGGAATGTAATCATGGGTTTCATAAAGTACTGGGGGTACCAGGATGAGAGGATCTCCTCCTTACATGGTTAAGGGAGAGGGGGTGTTGTCAAGCTGGTGAGGACTGGACAGGACAGGGATGAGGAGGCCACTGTGCCTTACAAGTTAGGGCCTGTCTAGCTAGGAAGAGAATAAGATAAGGCCTTATTTCACCAAACTGGAAGGAAACAGAAAAACTTAGGGCTACACTATTTACATATGTTACCTATGCATTACATAGGTTTGCATATAGTTTTATGCATGATGGGAAGATGGTTTCCACCAATTTAAGCGACCCTGCTTGGTACTGATTGGTGAAGGGTGTTGATGGAGATGGCGTGAGAGGGTGGCACTTCTCAAGGGCTGAGGAGTATAAAATATAGTGTACAGTATAGCCATCCGTAGGGGAGATCTTGTCGGGGGCCCCAGCTGATGACATCTCCTCCCTATTGCTTTGATGGTTGGTCTGGACTTTGGTTGGGCTGTACTATCATTGCAATATGGTAAATAAAGATCAACAGTCTTCGGAAAATCTTCTATCTACATTGTCTCCTTCGGACGCCTTGTTCCAGAGTGCTAAATTACTAAATAGTCAAGTGGTAATTGTTAATTAGACAATTGGATTTGGAAGTGGACATTTTCTAGCCTGGAAAATCCAGACCCTGGTAATCTAGAAAGATTAAGGGTCTGGCCACGAACAATGTAATGGCCCAACTCGAGGGGCGGCACCAAGCGTGCATTTGAAAATCTCACTGCACGCTATTGGATAACACTATACCAATGTTTACTCCACTCACATCCATCTGGGATCGCTTCCGTTGAGAGTGATTTCGGCACCAGATTTTATGGTAGAGCCAATCAGGACGCAGGGCGGAAGTTTCATAGATGTGACGTAGCGTAGAAGCGACTGTGAGACTGTTCTCAGCGTCACGGGTTGGCTTCAATGTGAGTGGTTGAAGTAGCATGTTAATAGAGGACGGACAAGTGGCTTATCCAATCATATGCAAGGATTTTTGGCCCAGCCTTCTGAAACACCACTCCAATGGATCGATCCCAGATGGATTAGTGGAGCTAGGCGGAACGAAATTCATCTGGCGAGAGTCAGGTTAGTCTCATCATCCATTGCAGTGAAATGGAAAATAATGAATCAAGACAGTACTGAGCACAACTAAATACTGATATTCATCCCAGGGGAAAATATTGCTTCTTACAACAGTCTCATCTTTCAGAAACAAAATTTAGAAAATGAACTGCTATCCTGATACTTTGTGTCCCTTAATGTGCTTTGTAAGAAATTATAAGGTTGCTTGTAACAAATTCGTATTTAATTATACTATTGATATCTACCGTCAAAATCTTCCAAAATATTTAGATATTATTTTTTGCCCACCCCTAACTTCAACTGAACAGATAACAACGGACATGCCACATTACTAACATCAAAACTGGAAGACAATGCTAGTCTTCAGGGTCACAGAAATTGCCAGGAGAAAGTGGACAACACCTTGTCCATGAAGGGAAAAATAGCAAGGGCCACAGTTAACAGTCATACTAACTTATGGAAAGTCACAACAGCAGAGAAAGCTATAATTTACAGCTGGAAGTAGCACTGCTTGTACTGTGGAAAGGACTGCATGGGCAATATTGAAAGAGATATTGGTCAGGTCATGACTATGCTAGTGGAAGTATTTCACTGTTATGTAACTGCTAAGCACATTTGCATACAGTAATTGCAATCAGATTCTTGATTCTTATATACAAAGGAGGGGTATTAAACTCATTGTGCTGTAGATAGGGACTCCCCATGTCAAAAACAACCAAGTCAATGTTGTGCAACATAAAAAAAGTTCACTATATTTACAGTAATTGAATTGAACATGGCATGTTGATTAGCATGTCTCCACCATCTATAACCTTGTATGTCAGGGGATGAAACTGACCTTAACCTTTGACGCCATGGCCCTGAGTCCCTAAGTTCATCTAACTTGTATAGACAATAAATGTACTAGAGTTAATGAAGATCCATCAGTCTGCTTTGGAGATATGAACCAAATACTGCATGTGAGTTATTTGTGTGACCCCTTGTAACCTTGACCTTTGACCTCAAGACCTAAATTGTCTTGCCAGCTCTTTGACAACTTGTAGTGGGTAAGTAGACCAAGTTTGATGAATATCTTTCAATTGGCTTAAGAGATATCAGCTAATTTTTGGCCCAAAAATCATTGTGCCATGCTCCATTCAAAGCCCTATATATTTTTTTCGGTACAAATCTGCGCTGTAGGCACCACAAATTCTTAATCTACAGAAAATTACGATTCAAATGATACCAAATATGCTTTTGCTGTATTTACTTCCACCTTTGACCCTTTTCTAGGCTAATTCGCTCAGACTAGAGTGCCCTCAATGGTGACCACAGAATATCCTTTACCTTTGTGGAAAGGAACAACTCAACAGGAGAGAAGGAATTAGACTTCAAACACTTAACAAAATCTTGGCTTTAGTTTAGTTGAGAATAGTTCAGTAAATCAAACAAGTTTGAATCCCAAGCAAAAACCCCCTTTGCCCAATGGCAGTCATAATAGCACTTTAAAGGAACAAAACGTACTACTCACGAGAGCGCGTCTTACCAGCGGGCTGAGGGATCACACACAGTAAGTTTGGTAAAAAGAACAATCCTTAATTCAATAGATCAATATAATCCTTATCAATCTCAGTAGAACCACCATAAACTGATGGTAATTTTGATACCATAGATTTAATAGAGACCCAGTCAGACCAATAGTATGAAAAATCAGGAACAGAGTTTATTTACAATGATGCGCATCAAGGGAGAGACAGCATGACTTCACCTAAAGATCTATCAGCTGCTCTAACTAGACAAGGAAATAGTTAGGGTTTAAGTATCCTTCCAGGCTGACGGGAGATGGCGTTGGTCATCCCATCTGACGTGGACTACACTGAATCAGACTCTGATTAGTGGCAACCTGGCAATCGGGAGCAGATAGCTACTGACGCAGCCATGCAGAACAGTAAAACACTGCAAAGTCATAATGTTCCCGCTTATCTCTAAATACAGTCACACACAGATATACACAGGGACAGTACAGATATCTGTACAGTACAGTCATTACATAGAATCATACTTTTAGTATCAAAGTGACCCACTAATGAGAAATGCAGAACATTAAACCACATATTGGAATATTGGTCATAATGCAGAACATTAAACCACATATTGGAATATTGGGTATAATGCAGAACATTAAACCACATATTGGAATATTGGACCTAATGTTCTATTCCACTTTCTCTCAGAATTCATATACTATATCTGGTGTAAACAATATTTCAGTAACCTATCTTCTAAAACTTATTTTTGTTGTGGACTATACAAGAGCCTGGTGGGTGACCTTGACAGTGCAGTAAGGACCTTCCACAACTACTACACTGTGTGGCGTCAGTTCGGAGGTCTGCCTGAATTCTACAGCATTCCTCAAGGCTACACAGTGGACAAGAGAGAGGGTTACCCCCTAAGACCAGGTATGCCTCATACATAGCATATGGCCACACACTTAACATATATAGTTTGAACAAGCAGTTTGATAGTTTGGTTCACAGTGAGTCAATTTCTTAGAAATCACAACAAACTAAAAACCTGTCACCTTAACATCTATATTGTGTGTGTGTGTGTGTGTGTGTGTGGTGTGTGGTGTGTGGTGTGTGGTGTGTGGTGTGTGGTGTGTGGTGTGTGGTGTGTGGTGTGTGGTGTGTGTGGTGGCGGCATGTAGAGTTAATAGAGAGTGCCATGTATCTATACAAGGCCACAGGGGACCCTACCTTCTTGCACCTTGGACGGGACGCCGTGGAGTCCATTGAGAAGATCAGTCGAGTGAAGTGTGGATTTGCCAGTGTGAGTGATAAACTGCTGGACAGCAGTCCTGATGAAACCCATAGGGGTCAATCTGCAGCTACTGTAGTATTCAGTAGAGCTGATAAAGCTTTTATTTTTTTAAATGCGAAAACCTTCAAAGGCTTTTGAAGGCTGGTGAAGGGTGTGTTATCTAACATTTTGAGGTTTCTTTGAACTTTTAGAGTTACCTTAGTGAACAGTTTTCTCTGTTCTCATGAACCGTTTCTGTCACGAATTTATAGATATGTTGATGTAACATTAGAAATTATCTGTTTAACTTGGTCTGTTAAATTCCACACTATATCAACACTGTTCTGGTGAATGCCTACAGACATTCTGAGGAAAATCACTAAGATACCTAATACAACAACTGGTTCTCTGGTTACAGCAAAATAACAAATAAGAGGGAAAATTATCTTTTGTTAAATACAGGTGAAGGATGTGAGGGACCACAAACTGGACAACCGCATGGAGTCCTTCTTCCTGGCCGAGACCATCAAATACCTCTACCTCCTGTTTGACCCGAACAACTTCCTGCACAACAATGGCTCCACGTTTGAGCTTGGTGGCCCGGACGGTGACTGCGTGCTGGGGGCCGGTGGCTACATCTTCAACACGGAGGCCCACCCTCTGGACCCTGCTGCCCTGCACTGCTGCAGCCGGGCCCAGGAGGAGCGCTACGAGCTCCAGGACATCCTGCTGAGTCTCTCCGAAGTCCCGGACGCCCCCAGCCAGCCGGTGAATGGAAAGGTGGAGGAGGAGGAGGAGGAGGAGGAAGAACATGAATATGAACGATGGCAGGTGGAAGGTGAAGGTGCTGCAACAAGGAACAAGGACTGGGACAGAGATTTGCGGGCGTCGGAGAGCATAGTGCTGAAGCCAGGGAGTCAGCGTAAGGCCCGCGTGCTCTCCTGTCCAATGCAGCCCTTCAGCTCCAGGCTAGCACTCATGGGACAGGTGTTCACAGACAGCACGTGAAGAACTACGGGAATTACAGAGGGATATGTGTCTGTCAAGAGAGTGACGTTTAAATTCAAATGAAGGAAAATCTTTTTAATAAATATTTATTTAGGGAATATTTCATTTGTCATTTTGTGGATATTAAAACATTTTTGGTTGTCATTTTAGTCCAATACTTACACGTGCAGTGTTTTAAAAACAAACCTCAAATAAGAATTCAATTAATGCTTAGGTTACCTGATTAAATGAATAATAACATAAATCTGACACCATGAAAAAAAAACATTAGAATACAGAACTTTATTGTGAATTCATAAAGAAACAAGACCACACAAAAAGATTGTTGCTGAAAGAGAGAGACTTAAGTCTGTGATCAGCTGTTCTGCACTTCTGACAAAGAAAATGTGAGACAATAAAGGCCACAGAAAAAGACCTTCAGGTCCTAACACAGGGCCATTCACTTACCCCCAGTACCGAAATGCACACAGTAAGCCTCAAATGAAAAAATAAAAATCTAAAGCTGCTTAACAGGCCACACAAGACCAAACGCCGCAGCTAATCAGTGGAGATTCTTTGTTTTTCGTAATACTTTAAATGCTACTGTTTCACTGTTTAATCGTCTGGATGACCATTCAATTCAACTCCGCTAAGCGGACTTCTTTTCTCACGTGAGCCGAGCAATCGTTGTGTTCTGTGAGAGAAAGGGGCTTTCGCCCTCCTTCCCCACTTAACGTTATCACTAAAACCTTTAGCATGAGGTGAAAAGCAGATGGTTGACTGACAGGCAGTTTAGGCTTGAACAAGGTTCTCATTCAGGTCATTTTTCTAGAGCAGTCTTAGTTTACCCCTAGGGCCCCAACGTTGTTTTAACTTCTTGGGAAGGCCTAAGTTGACTGTGATCTGATGAGTTGGTGCTAGCTAGCATATGAGTTGCAAATAGCGTAGCCTTGTCTAACCTCAACTGACTCCAAACATGTTGATCGTGTGCGGATAATTCAGTAGGCCTAGTCCAGACATGATTCTGTAGTTCAGTGATGAAACTAATTAACAATTCTGTATTCTGTATGCTCTTTTGTGGCTAATATGTCCTTTGGTGACGGCTTCCTGTTAGCACCAAGAAAATGAAACCAGCACAGTGAGGTCAGCCAAACAGTGGGGTATGTGTTTCTGTTCCAAGAGGCTTGATAGTTAGCACCTTGCTATGCCAACTGCATTGCTGCAGCACCAGTCTGAGTTTCTGAACTCAGCTTAAAGGGTTACAAATGAGCACAGGATAACACCACTGAACAAGAATGGAGTTTCATTTTTTTGTTAGTATACCTAAAGGTATTTCCTGAGAGAATGACATGATTGCCCAGGCCTACAATGAGGTAGCTGCATCTTGACTACTTTTAACATTGGGCATCTTAAGAGACGTAGCAGGCCGTCAGAGGGCTGGACCACTGACTTCCTGTGATATGCAACTGACTGTCCCAATAGACCAGTTAAAGCGATGGTTCGGAGTAATTTCACCCTAGGGTCCTTTGCACCATGACCCCGAGCCAAACACCCTCCCAGAACCTGTTTTTCCTTGGTCGAATCAGAGAAGACGGGCTCTGGTCGAACCCTGGTCAAGTAGCGCTGTCAGAAACTAATGAGTTTCTGCAGGCGTAATGGAACCAACTTTCATCTCGTAAATTACCCCACTAATAATGCCCTGAATGGTACGAAACTTCTACAGTATGTTCTTTACTCATAAAACGAGGCATTGAAAAGTTTGTAAGTACACCAGGAGTTTATTTAAATAACACTTGCCTGATGGATGCTACTTTCTGCTACTATACCGCGTCAACGTTACTTCCGTGATTTGGGAAAAGCCCGTAAAAGTCCTGGCAGGAAGCATGCATAAGGATGTAGATCCAGGAAATGCACTAATATTTTGTTCGTAGTACCAGTTTGCAACAATTATTAGTTAAAACTAAGTTGTAAACACTTCAGAAAAAAAAATATATTAAAAACTGGATATACCAAAAAACGTTGATGTAATCGCTTCCTGCCAGGACTTTTCCCAAATCACGAAAGTAGGCCTAACGTTGACGCAGAGGTATAGTACGCCTAGCAGATAGTAGCATCCATCAGGCAAGTGTTATTTAAATAAACTCCTGGTGTACCTACAAACTTTTCAATGCCTCGTTTTATGAGTAAAGAACATACTGTAGAGGTTTCGCACCATTCAGGGCATTATTAGTGGGGTAATTTATGAGATAAATGGAATGGAATGGAATTGGTTCCATTACGCCTGCAGAAACTCATTAGTTTCTGACAGCGCTACTCGACTAGGGTTCGACCAAGGGAAAACAGGTTCTGGGAGGGTGTTTGGCTTGAGTCATGGTGCAAAGGACCCTAGGGTGAAATAACTCCGAACCATCGCTTTAAGGCTACTAGCCTATGGACAGGTTTGGTTTACAGTGGAAATGCCATTCATGAAATCCATATTTCAATTCAAACCATTTTTAAACAATTAACAGACAGCAAGAAAAGTGAGTGATGGTCAGAGTATGAGAGACATGCTCTATCCTTATCTCTCTAGTTCCTCTTCCTGGGTGTTCTCCATGTCCCTCTGTTGACTGTTCCTGAGTTCTGGGTCTGGATCCCACTCTAAGGATTCTGGGAACGATACTGGAGGTGAAGAGGGTGGTGTCATCACTGTTGGCTTTGCACCAGAGGTGAATTTGCCGTTGCGTTTGAGAATACCTTTCCTCCTCCTACCTTCCTCTGCTCTCCCCTGTCCTTCCCCTCTGTAGGCAGCTTTACCACTTGGGGGAGCAGAGATGTCAGCTGATCCAGCCTGGTTTTCTGAAGGAGCACTTTGGGCTGCTCTCTCATACTGTTTCTTCAGGATGCCTTTCTTGGGCATTTTGGCTGCTTGGCAGTGAGCTGGAGAGACTGCTGGGCTGAGAGAGATGGGGCTTCGTGGAGAAGAGAGAGACTTATCCAGTCGGGATTTCCTGGGTAGGGTGGAGCATGGAGGCTGGCTCGTAGGCCGTTTTGGGTGGAAGGTAAGCCTGAGGTGTGGCTCAGACGGTAGACGTTTGGATGTGGTGTAACCCTTGGCAGAGGGCGACGGATCATGGTCCCACCCGGAGTGTTTTACACACCAGGCAGGTGGGCAGTCACAAATGGAAACGTCAAAGCCCAAGTTTACCCACCAGTGATTGGCTACGTCTTCCACAGTTGCCCTATCTTCCACCCTCACGGTTAGCATCCAGCCAATCAGAGCACAGGCATCTGTGGAAGACCAACTGGTTTCATTACAATAACAACTCCCTGGTAATTATGAAACCTTGTCAGAGAACAACCATATTGGCTAAATTTAAGCACTGCAGAAGTACGAAAAGCACAAAAATTGTGGAATTAACTAAGTAAATAAGACCAACCTGTAAGTACACACTAGTCTAGTGTAGTTTGTGTGTCTGTGTACCTGATGGAGGCTGAGGTCTACGGAAGCGACCCTGTCTGATCTGTTCTGTCAGGCCACTGTAGCTCGATCCATCAAACGGCATTGATCCGTGGACCAGAGCATAGAGCAATACCCCCAGTGCCCAGCAGTCCACCTTTCCATTCAGAATACATTACAACGCAAATGCAGTTAATGTCAAACAATTGAAATACAATTATAATCAATTAAATGGTTACAATTATCTGCAAATCTGTAAATAAATTACATCTTTAGTTCACATGATCAAGTATGCATGTAATCTCCATTTCACTTGTATGTTGCCTTGTTAACAAAGCCCACTTATATTGACTACATTCACATTCACAAATTAGCTGGAAAACACACCTCAGGGCCTTGATAGGGCAGTCCATTGATGATCTCCGGGGAGGCATAGAGTGGACTGCCACAGAAGGTATCCAGCATTCTCCCTCTCTCATAGTGATTAGACAGGCCAAAGTCAACCAGCTGCCAGAAAACCATCACATTATCAGACCTCACAAAATCAAAAAAAAAATCTGACATAATCCATGTCAAACACATGGACACTGGTAATATTCCAGCTCACCTTTACATTCAGGTTTTGGTCTAGTAGGATGTTTTCAAGTTTGAGGTCTCGATGAACCACACCATTCTGGAAGGGGTTCAGAATACTATGAGTATATGTGTGCAGCTGCAGTCTCTGTAATGTTAAATGGCTATACTGTTTCAGCTCAGTTGTATCTGGATTTTAGTGACTTTACCACTTGTTTTATAGACAATTATATAGCAATAATATTTTTTTTCTACAGTGTTCTGTTATGTATTGATAAAGAAACATAGCATTGTAGGTGGGTTGAACCATGGGAACTTTGTGAAATCTGGGGGTGAAAACTCACTGTAATTCTCTAACCTGAAGAGTTCTGAACAGCTGCCGAGTCAACTTTTCATCTGTAATTGAGATTAAGAGATTTTCTAGATTTGAATGTTTTTACTGGCGTGAATGTGTAAAAGTAACACTGGAATGTGCATGGCAAGGCCTCATTAGCAATGAATTTGAATCAGTGGCTTTGGGTTTGCACAAGAGCTTATTTATGTGTCTGTGTCCTCGTGCATTAGCCACATACCTGGCTATGGATAAATGTCTGGTATATGTGTGATGTTGGCATATCTAAGTCTATCATGTATCATATAGGCTATCATATACAGCCTGCACATCAGCAGTCTCCCCTGCATCTGGGTTAGCATACAGTTCAGTTAAAGCCAGTTTGGATGACAAGTAATCAAATAGATGTGTGTTGATGAACTTCTAGGTTTGAGGTTAGCCAGCTGTTTCCCACGCTTCTCCTAAGAGGTTCATTAGCACTGCACTATAGTTGTGCACCATTGAGTATTCTGGGTATTAAGACCATTAGGGACATTCAGTTACAAAGACAGTAAACACTGTCATGTCTGTGGAGATTTAGCTCACCTAGAGACTATACTCAAATACTGTATACAAATACAAATACTGTATGGACAAATACACGTATACTGTATATGAAATTTCTGTTTCTTCAGAGCAGAAGATACTGTAGATCACTGCTACAGGTCTGGAGGTGGCAGAAACATTTGTTTGCTGTAATAAACATGCTAAATTTGTCTTTTTTCCAGGCAGAAGTGTGCTAACCTTTAAACCTCTGGTAAGCCACCCTGACTCCAAGAAGGTCCGATCCAGAGGGAAATTGCCTACCGATTCCGAGGTAGGATTTAAACTGAATTATGAACCACAGGTCAAGTGCAACCAAAGCATAACTCGAGGCCTGTTTGGAGGTCTTGAGAATGTTTGTGAATTGGCACCAAGTTGGATAGGTTAAAAACGCCAACAGACACATTAATCACACAGAGGCCAACAGAATGGGTTGTCTCCAAATAGGCTCCAAATACTTCATCTATTCCTACATGGTTGTTTAGCTCTATATTAATCCAATGAAATGGATGTACTTTTTTGGAAGTAATCTGTTGGAATTAGGGCTGTCAAAATAACTGATTAATTTTGATTAATTCATTTGAGAAAAAATAACTGATTAAAAAAAATAACGCAGATTAATCGATTCCGTATGACCTTTGACCCCGAGCCGTTGTAGTCAGTAACCATTAGACTGTAAAAAGAAGGAGAGAGAAGAAAATGTGCTGCCTAGATCATTGATTGGAACATTTACTTTTAAAAAATGGCCTGATGGTGTTGAATAAAATAAAGTCCTCTGCAATGTCTGCAGCAAGGAATTTGCATATCACCGGAGTTCATCAACTCTAAAGTCGCACATCAATGCAAAGAAATAGACATTGAGGGGAGTGTTCATTTATTTTCATTGTGTCCCCTAGGTTATATCTGTGGCCTGAAATACTTCAGCAGCAAATATTATATATGCGATTAATTTAGATTAATTAATCACAGAGTATGTAATTAATTAGATTATTTTTTTTTATCGATTGACAGCCCTAGTTGGAATACATGGTTTGATTTGTGTGAGTGTGTGTATGTGTGTGTGTGTGTGTGTGTGCATGTGTGTGCGTGTGCATGTGTGTGAGTACCTTGTGACAATAATGAACTGCAGAGGTGATCTGTCTGAAGAAGTTCCGGGCCTCTATCTCACTCAGTCGTTGTCTCTGCTGGATGTAGTCATACAACTCTCCCCCACTGGCATACTCCATCACCATCACTATCTTCTCACGGCACTCAAACACTACACAATGCACGCACACACACCACACACCAACACCACACACCACACACACACACCACACACACACACACACAGTGATAGTGAAGAACATGGTAAGTAATTGAGCTGAACGTTGGTACATGTGCATGCGTGTGTGTGTGTGTGTGTGTGTGTGTGTGTGTGTATGTGTGTGCATTTTTGTGATGTTTGTCCCTGTGTGAGTTTGTGACTGCATGTTAGGCTCACCCTCATGCATTCGTATGATATTTGGATGGGTGAGGAGAGACACAATCTCAATCTCTCTCTGAATGTGGACTCTGTCCAGATCATCACTTATGCGTTCCTTCCTTATTGATTTAATGGCCACCTGTGAAACACACACACACACATACACACACACAAAGTGAAGGGTATAATTGCCATCAGAAGTACAGGTTTTCACACCTCTGTCATACACATGTAGACACTCTTCCCAAGCTTACACCATATGCTTTAGTAATGCAGGTAAAAAATCAAGTGTTTGGGACCTGTTCCCTTGACCTACTTACTTACTTGGTATTCTGTATGAATGGGTGCATGAGTCTGTGTGTGTGTGCGTGATTGATTGTGTGTGTGTGTGTGTGTGTGTATCTAAACGTCTGGCATTCCACAGCCCGGCCCTTTGGCCCACAACCTCTCGCACCAATAAGCCTGTTCAGCCAATAAGACACTCTGACCATTGTTTCTCCTGATGGTGTGTGTGTGTGTGTGTGTGTGTGTGTGTGTGTGTGTGTGTAGATCTATGCGTCTGTCAGCCCTTGTGTGTTTGTTTCGGTCAGTAATAGAGGATCAACTCTTATCAAAGCTGTCTAGTGCTTTTATCAAACAGTGATCATGAGCTTCAACTGCTTAACGCAGCATATGTTTAAAAGAGTGTGTTTGTGTGTGTGTGCGCATGTGTGTTGTGTGTCTATGTGTGTCTGTGTGTCCCAGCATCTGCACGACCCACTAACGATCACCCCACCCATCCACCCCCACACCCCCGCCTGGCCTTCCGTCTCATGCCACCGCTGGCCGATCCATCTGGCAGCTTGTCAAAAATCTTGTGACCCCAATCTGGAGTCAGACACTCAGCCTCCCCTCCCCTTCTCCACCCCCCCCCCCCCCCCTCGCCTGCTTGCCCTGCTCACGCGTGCCAAATCTATATGTTTGTTTTGTTTGAAGGAATCCCTGGCACGCTAAACTCCTGGCAAATCAGGACCACCTCGCCTCCACCCAGAGATGACTGGCAGACAGTCGGGGGTGGGGGGTGGGGGTCAGCTGCTCCCGTAATCTGATTGGCCACTCAGATTATCCCGAATAAAGCCATATTTGTTTCGGTGAAAAAGCCCCCAAAAGAGGATGGAGCGCCGACGAGAGGGCGATGGATAGCGCTTTGTTTTTGAGTTGAAAACAAAACAAGCCTAAAGACTTTGAGGAATTGAAATACTCTACACACACACACATAAAAAGCTGCCCACCTGAGGGTCTTTTTCTGGATGTAAGGTGTAAGACACAGTGATACAGTGTTTCTTAGGAGGCTAGGGTGATTAGTCTAGTGCCCAATTCTAGTGCCCACTGTAACAAAAGAGATTATAGCTGATTATTATTCCAATAAATATGACTTAAATTCTCTCCTGTGGAGAACAAAAGACCCCAGATGGTTCCACATGCACAGACACCATTTATCCCACATTAATGCAGCATATAATCCTCTATATAAAATATGCATAAAATGCTCACAGCTGTGGATAAACAACTACTGTCTGATCCTTTGGTTACCCAGGTGCCAAAGACGGCTGACTTGCCATACAGAAATGCTGAACTTTTTTCCATCAGTTTCAGAAGAATTCAGCTTACTGTGAACTCGCTCTTAAAAGTGCAATATCAGAGTTCAGTGCCGTGCCGATGATGCTTTCTCATAAAGTTGGATTTCGTTAGTCAAGAAATAGAAATGTATTGAGAAATGTTTTATTTGTAAATATTTAATTAGATATTGTGGTATTAATTTGTGCAGAATGCCATGACCCCTTATATTCGCTGTGTGCATAGACTTACACACACACACACACACAAAGAAAGGCATAGAAGCATTGCTGTTTACAATTTTTTGCAGACATATTCTTTCAGGGGATTCTAAGGTTAGGGGTTTGGGCTCTTAAGATAACAACAGAGCCTTTTCACAAATGTTTGTGAAAGATTAAATTACTGTAACCATGAACCATATCAATATACAAACATATATACAACTGTAGGCTACCCTCAGATTTGGCTGTCATTTCATGCTTGCACACATTATGTCTAAGACAGTGATTAAACTAGTATTTTATTTGGAGAGAATACACTTCATCTTATTGTCAATATCACTGTGACTATAGGCCTATATTGACAATCAAAACTTGATGAAAGATTAAAGACTACAAAAATCGCCATCAGTGGAAACATAGGCTAATGCTCATGTCATTATGAACCTGTTGGGCTATAACGATTAGGTTACTTTGAAGACAAAATGTCGGTTTTTTCTCTTACCGTTATTCCGCTCTTTCTCTCTACAGCTCTCTTCACTTTCCCATACGTGCCTTTGCCAAGCGTCTCCAGAACTTCGTACCGGCGTTTTAGGCTGTGCTTGTGCTGATGTCTCTTCACCGTCAACGGTGGCCAGCCCTCACTTCTATCGTGCTGTAAGTCCGTGTCCGTGCTTTCACGGCAATGGGTATTTACCGGCTTGGCTGTTCCCATGAGCTCCGCGAATTTAAAGCACTCGTGCGCGTTCCGTTCCCCGCTGTCGCCAGTGTCTTCCCGGACCATTCTCGGATGCGCCTCTGGATTGTCAAAATGACCCATTCCGCTGTTTTTGGACAAAATATGTTCCTATTTGACGTAAATCATTACGCATAAATTATACGGATTTGGTCTTTTTTATTCTGCAATTTCTGATTGCACTCTCGCAACAGCACCGTCAAATGTCACATTCAAACCTGTCAAAGTATAGTAGGCCTGTTGAGGACAGCTTAGACTATAGCCTGCTACGAGAGAAACTTGACCCTGAAGCCAGTGATTCAACTCTATCCGTCTCCCGCATGTTCTCTGGACAGCTCCAGCAAGTGATGCTCTGGCACAAACCGGTGGGAGGGGCACTGCTGGTTGTCATAACAACGAACGCACACCTCTCTCACATCATTCTAGGCCTAAGCTACTAAGGCCAAAGAGCATAGACGGTATAGAGAGAACTTGAACTTGGAGTTTTCTCAGAAATAACGCTAACACATACTATGATTATATCACAGACTATATTTTACTATTTTTCCCACTTCCAAAGTATTAATGTGACTTGTGGGCTTTAAAAGGCTTAACTCAGGGGAGCAGCCTAATTGTCTCATTAACAATTAATCTAATGATGCATTATAAATAAATAATTCTCATTTCTAATTAATCAAAAATAAATGAGTCACTAAGAAGATAAGGGTTTGCATGGGCCATATGTTGCTCTGATCACTTAGCTGCAATAAACTAGTATAGGCCTACATGCACTAGTAAGCTATATGGACATAGTGCTCTTTTGGTTGCATAAAATATGTGCTATATAAATAAAAAAGACTTACTGACTTACTAACTCATAGCCTATCTTGAATGTAGATTATAACCTTGTGAATGTTTAAATGTCAACAATATGCATTCTATTTACTTTGCATTGTGTATTTGTGTGTATGTTTGTGTGCATGCTTTCAGTTGGGTGCAATGCATCAAGTGTGTGTCTGTCTTTCTGTTGGTTCTTCATTAGACCACTCCATTCATCTGCATAGTGGTGAATAGACCATCTGAGTGAGCATGTGCCTCTTCTTAGGATAACTGTTCCTCCATTCACAAAAGAATCAGGACCTCATGGCACACAGGCATTCTTAGAATTCTCTTGTTACATTCTTCAAGTTTTCCTTTTATTAAGTTGCAAATGCACAGTCTCTGTTTGAATTGGGTCATTTATGAATGGGCTCCCTTGCAAGCACAAATCTATTTCTATTATGTTATGTTATACATGCCATGGATGAACCTGTGCTGGTTTTATCTAGGTGGGAATACTATTAAGTAAATAAACAAAGGGACAAAGAGAAGCACAGTTGAAGCAATGTTATTGGTTGTTTTTTGTCACAAATGTGTAGTTAGTTGTATACTGACACTGTTGAAACAGCAGACTGACATTGTGTTTTAGAGAATCCTTGAATCCAGGGTATAAAATGTGTTGGAACATATTTGGTAAAAGGTTTAAGTTCTTGTGAACATTTTTAGCCTGAAAATAAAAGTTTAGTTATCTTTAAAAATAAACAAAAAGAAGCTAACACCAAAGACTCACTGTGCCTCACACCTGTCACAGTAAGAATATCTGCCTGACTGGCCCTGGATGTTATATCACACTTGGCCACATGACAGCAGCTTTCATGCAAATAACCTCTCCTGAAACCTGTCTGTGTGCTTTGTTTTTTTTTTCACATTCACATTAATGTATTTATGTCACTTTCTTTGCACTGTCAGTATTCCCACCCCACACTGAAAAGTATTGAACATCATGCCAAGTATTGCCTACTTCCTTTGTCTCAGTGTCTCCTTTTGACTGTACTTGACTGACTGTGCATTCATGTTGTCTGCTTTTTACTAGTGCATGTTCTGTTATCCGAAGTCTTCGTCTTCTTCTTCTTATTATTATTATTATTATTACAGTGCATGAAAATGCACTGTACTGTTCTTCCTAGGCAACAACTTATTATTATTATTCCACTTACCACTTTTTCCGTACGCAATTTCTCTTGAACAGTTTAACTTAGAAACTTCATTCAAACTTTGTAACGTAGGTCTTCAAATGGACCAAGCTGCTATGTCTTTTCAACTTTTATACTTTAAAATCCCCATAGACTTAACATTGCCGATTGTGACATCATAATTAGAATCCTATGCCAGGTGTTCAGGCCACCTGCAGCCTCAGGCTTTAAGCATACAATCTGGGTCAATTAAGACTACACATCCTATTCAATTGTTTCCTCTGCCCAAAACTGTTTCAAAATAAAAGTCCTCACTACCAATCCACTGTTAAACAATTTAACCCATTAAACTACACTATCTATCTATTAAACTAGCTGTCTATCAACAACTTTTAACTTGTCATCAACTATGTCAACACTTGTCATCAACTATGACTCCTACGCACTGTAGCTTGTTAGCATAGTTAACATTTTTAGCAAAACTGCTAGAAAACATTAGCTAGGTTAGCTAAATAACATTGTTAGCATATTAGCATAGTTAACATTTTTAACAAAACTGCTAGAAAACATTAGTTAAGTTAGATAAGTAGCATGGTTAGCATAGTTAGCATGTTATTACTGCTAGCATAGTTAACATTTTTAGCAAAACTACTAGAAACCATTAGCTAAGTTAGCTAAGTAACATGGTTAGCATAGTTAGCATGGTTAACATGTTAACATTTTTAGCAAAACTGCTTGAAAACATGAGCTAAGTTAGCTATGTAATATGGTTAACATAGTTAGCATGTTAGCATAGTTAACATTTTTTGCAAAACTGCTAGAAAACATTAGCTTAGTTAGCTAAGTAACATGGTTAGCATTGTTAGCATTTTAGCAAAACTGCTAGAAAACATTAGTTAAGTTAGCTAAGTAGCATGGTTAACATTGTTACCAAAGTTAAAATTGTTAGCATAACTGCTAGCAAACATTAGAGCCATTCTAACTTTTAGTTATCGTCAAATATCTACCTATACACAGCCATTAAACTATTTGAATATCAACATTCATTAAACTTTCAGTCTGTCAACAACTTTTAAACTATTTACATTCAACTTTTAAACAGTCTACTCTTAAACTATTATTAAACTATCTATCTATTAAACTAGCTGTCTATCAACAACTTTTAAACTATCTACATTCAACGGTCTACTTTTAAACTATCAACTTTTATTAAGCTATGCAACCACCATGTCTATCCTAGCATCACCGTAGTAACCATCTCTGTATTATCTATTTTAACTATACATGATATTTTACATCACAACTTTTGCATTTTCATGCACTGGTAATTCCTTGGAATTGCATTTCTAGTTCACCAAATGTCTGCGTCTAATTCAGTTTCAACCATTTAACATAGAAACTTAATTCAAACTTTGTAACGTAGGTCTTGAAAAGGACACTTGAGGAATGTATTTTTCACTTTTATAAACTTTATACTTTTTGAGATATTAATAAAAAAACAAGCTTATTTTTCCCCATAGACTTTGCATTGGCACTATGACATCACAATGGGCTAATTAACTTGATTTGCACCTGTATCAACTTCCAGCTGCTTAACTATGACCCATCAAAGGGCCAGTTAAACTGATTGCACCTGTATCAACTGCTTTCTGCTCAACTAGGCCAACTCTCTCTGTGTCTCTCCATTCTACAAGGATATAAGGCACATTCCATCCAACTTTCTATCCATTCATCCTCTAAACTATTCACCATTCAACTTTTAAACTATCTGTCTCAGGCTTTAAGCATACAATCTGGCTCTCTTAAGACTACAGATTCTGTTGAACTCTTTCCTCTGCCCACAACTGTTTCAAAATAAATGTCCTCACTAGAATAATTAATTATTAAATAATTTAATTATTTAAACTTCTCAACTATTTAACTGTTCAGCCATTTCAACTGTCAGTTGTTATCAACTGACTCCAGCCAACTGTTTCCTCTGCCCACAACTGTTTCCAAATAAAAGTTTGTTTTGTATTTTATGTTAATATACAGTTTTGCATTTTCATGCACTGGTAATTTCCTCGAAATTACATTTTCTAGTTTGATATAACAATCTGAAAGCTTTTGGACACCAAATCCATTATTTAATCCCATCAAAAAAAAAAAAAATGCTCATTCACTGACACTGCACCCATGCAAAAATTGCAGTAAATCAAACCTATACCAAAAACTTTTACAACAGGCAAAAGTTTCAGATATAAATATGATTGCCACAAGGTGAAATATTTCATTTTGTGCAGACTTATTACAGCTAAAACTTAACAAGTGTATTTCTACAGCACTTCTTCCTTCCATTTTTTTTATTTGAAGTAACAAGCTTTTTGACACCTGCGGTCTGTGTCGATACAATGAGGAGGAAACCATATTTAAACATGACCCATAAACCCCACTGTCTTCTCTAGGCCTGAGCTCATTTAACCTGTGATCATACCAATTAAAATAAACAAAATTGTTATCATTGCACAGTTAAAAGCTGAGCAACAATGATGGTATGTGTGGATAATGGATGCATTAGTGTCAATGGCATTGACAGTTTTGGAAAGGCACAAATAATACAGAATAATACAACATTCAGAAAACATAATTTTAAGGGCAGGCCTAGAATATTTCAGGAAAACACTGTCAAACTGCATTCTTCACATGACAACCTCATGGCTCCAGTGGAAGAGTCCAGGGCCCACTTCCCCGATAACGACGGAGACACGCTCTTAAGAGGGTTTTCTACGATTCATCTTACGATCGTTCGTTTGGTTTCCCGAACATGCTCGTAGCGTGAATGCGCGTGCACTGCTCTTAAGATGCTCTTAAGGGGAGCTGTCCACGTTAATAGTTCTGAAATATCCTCTGATTTGACAGTGATGTCAGGTGACTGCACGTCACAGCTATAGGCATTTAAACTTCGGATCTACACATTAATTCACATCAATACGAAAATAGAAACACTTTGACATCTGCATGTAAGCATCCCAAGTAGGTTATATACCACACATAGACATAAATAATTGTAATTATTTTAATATTAGATTGTTGCACCATGCAATCATTTTTCGCGGTGTCACTTAAGAACACGTTTGAAGATAAGAAAGAAGTCGAGTAAGAAAGAGAGGAAATGTGTAGGCTTAGATTTTGATGCAGTAGGCTACAGACTAAACCTCATGTTGCTTTCTCTGCTTTTTACCTCATAGGCCTAATAAAATATTCACTTAGCAAAGATAATGTCAAACTATTCTGGCAACGTCTCGTTTCATATAACTTGATTGCATTTTTGTCCGCTTTTCATCACATTATTATGACCATTAAATGTAGGCTATTTTGCACGCTAAAATCTGATTCATCACAGGTAAACACAATAAAGAATGGGAACGTAAGTTGGATTATGTATTCTAAATTGTAATTCCTCTGTATGTCCTGTTGGTGACCTCAGTGAGAAGTAGGCCTACTGTTAAGACGCTCTTAGCCGGTAACGAGTACTCTGGAGCACTCGTAGATCTACGAGTGTTTTCACGATGCTCTTAAGCTACGATGGTTTCGGGAAACAGTCGGCAAATCTTAAGACGTTCGTAAGAGGGACTTTACGACGCTCTTAGGCTTAAGATGCTTTCGGGGAAGTGGGCCCTGGTGCTAAAATGATCAGCCATTAATAGTACCCACTGTACAACCATCAGGGGTGTGATTCTTACGTTTTTAAACGGAATTCCGTTTTATTTGGGGGGGGGGGGGGTCTGTCGGTCAGAGGTAGACTATATTTCTGTATAACACAGGCCATTGTTATAACAGCCCGCTGACATTGACGACGTGTTTTGTGCTTCACATCTTTCCGAATATCACGCCGCTTCTAGTGTATTTCGTTTACTAGTAGATTTCATTGAAAGTGAAAGTAGACGTGACGCGTTGATCAGCTGCGTTCTGAAGAATGCTTGATAAGTTCAGTGTGTGTGGCGAACTAGTTTCTCAGCAGAAGCAATGAAACAAAGGTCAACAAATTGATTTAAAGACATATCATGTATGTAGTTTTTTTTTTCTCATTTTGGCTTTGCATCGGGTTCGCTTTCAGAATTTTCCGATAATGAATCTCGTGATGCTGATATTGAATTTTAATTTCTGCGCGTGTATAAGCTGTGCTTGAAGTTAGCTGTGACGGACTAGTCTAACCTTACAGGTTTTCATAGTTTTACACACAAAGCCTGTCTACCTTAGGCCTACTACATTGTTTAGTTGTCATTTACGCGTTTGTCCAGCCGTTCACCTCCGTGAACCTTGCGCCCCTTGTCTAAAACATATTTCAGGATGCCATCTCACCATGAGAACGTAACGTTATGGTGACTGTGCTAAGAGATCAAAGCTTTGGCATACTTATAGTAAAACTCTTGCACATCATATTGAGCTGAATATTTAGTGGAAATAGCGTACTGTAGCATTGTGCTGATAGATAAAAAGTCGCCAATTTAAAGGCGCAGTCCGCATTTTAACCTAGTTCTCCATTTAGTGTGCGCGTTTAAAACTAGTGTTGTAGCCGGTTAGCCTACACAATCCTGGTGCAGTTAAAACAGAGCCTACCATTTATTTTAGGAGGAGAGGTGTAGGACCTACAGTGTTACTTTGGGAAGAGAGGAATCAATGTAATTTGATTCTCTTTGGAACGGAAATATCAACAACCTTCAAGTTGTAATCTCTTCAGCATAATATCAGTAGGCCTATCACATGATTCACTATTTTGTACGTAGGCCCAGAGGACTGTTAGGTGGTAACAGTGACCTTAATCAGATCGTTGTAGGCTGATAGTTATATCAGTTATAAGAATATAGTTGTCAACAATTGTTACCATCTAAACCAATCTCATGACCATAAAGCTTTGCAAGCATTCCAAAGAAAGGAATTCAAGACTGCAGAAACTATGTAATAGGCTAGCCCTTTAAATAGGAATAATTGCCATGAGACAATGCATCACTGAAAAAACATGATTTCTTTTTCTACTGTTATACAGTTTACAGTACATTGGATAACATTACACCCTTGAGGAGCAAATTAAGTCCTATATGGTGTTATTGTGTATTGTTATATGGTCCTCATTGACACAAAATGGTCCAATCAAATAAATGTTCAAACCAATGGGTTTCTTTCAATAATGCTGTTTTTTGTTTTTTATTTGAAGTAACAACATTTTTGATGTGAAGTCCAAAACACCTGCGCTCTGTCGACATCAACCAAAGGTAATAACTTGCATGCAAACCTGGTAGCACCAGGCCAGCTCTCTTGTAATGGCACTTTGTATCACATGTCTAGCACCCACCAATGTAATAACTTCCCACCAATGTAATAAACCACCAACGTAATAAAAAATCTGCACGTATACCCAACAATGAAATTGTTTCCTACCAACGTAGTAAACCACCAACATAATACAAATCTGCATGTTTTAAATGTAATAGGCCTAATCATGCCAATGTAACAGTGATCACCATGTACAGTAAACCAATCTCATGACCATAAAGCTTTTTACCCTCTTTTCACCCTCTTTACACCCAGCTTTGTTTCCTCCGTCCATTTTCAAAATTGTAATAACCTCACCCACTGTTTTGTTATTTTTTTCCATTAGTAAACAATAAGTAATTTGCATGAATAAGCAATAGGGTGAATTTAAAGGGATACTTTACCGATTTGCTTTAAGCTTTGTATCATTAGAAACCCGGTAGTATTTTTGAATGATCGTACTTCCCTCCCTCATTTTCCCCTGAGACGAGAGATATCTGTATTTCTTGCCTGAAGAAAATCCACAGATGACGCAGAAAGGATTTTTTGGCCAGACACTGGAGACTCCATCGCTAGTTCCGCATGTTTTTAACCCACCTATAGGGGGATGGGACCTCACTCCCAGAATGTACAAATATTGTCCGCTATCTTCCTTGAAGCTTAAGCACTTGCTCTGCAGAAAAAGCTGAGAAGTAACAACGATGGCGGAAGGTAGTTTTTTTAAGTTATATAGCAGAAGGGGATTTTAAAGATCTGGTGTTCGAATCCAATGATCATATGTGTAACAGAGCACCATAGCTTTGCACCACACATGGACAGGGGGTCCTGGAAACCTATTTCAGAATCCCGAAGGCGAGATACTGGGGAAAGGCAATCATCTTGTTTTGCCTGCCTATGTTGTTCCCAACGGACAGTCCCGCAGCTGTCAAGAAACTGAAGACAAGAAAATAATAAGTTTGACATTGTTCATATATCTCTTTTTTAATTAAAAGTTCAAATTCATGTTGGTTGTGGTTTATTTTCTAGTTTTCAGTGTTGATCCATTAGTGTACGTAACCTTTTAGAGAAATAGTGATTTCAATTGGGGAAAAAGGTTGACGACATAATGTTTCATTCCTCCCTCCTGGTCCGGATGATTGAAACAGGCATGAGGGACAAAATAAACATCCAGTTTAAGCTATGTAAATGTCCTACAACTTCAATATTTTACAACATATCCTAAATGGTCGTTACTTAACATCAGAAGTCATCGCTACCTGTAGATGCGAGTGTTTATGCAATGTGATGCAGTCGGCAACAGTAGGCTATGCAACACCTCCACTGAATCTGAGTCGATTTATCAGGTCTTTGAAGCCAGTCTATGTGAAAACGTAGCGCATCATTCGTGTGATCTGTGTTCAGCAAGTTTGTGGCAAATCAAAGTTTTTCGATGATGAAAAGTCTTACCTCACTATCCAAAATGTTCGCCATGACTAGAAGCTACCACTCAGAAATAAACAGTTCATGGCTATGTACCGTACGGATTAGCATACATTGTTATGGTAACAAAAGAAAACAAAACAAAAGAAACTGAGAAACTATTACGAAAGACCTGATAAATCGACTCAGATTCAGTGGAGGGGGGGCGGGGGACAGAGCATGATTGACAGGTGACAGTACAACCTAAACATGTACATGTAAACTCATTTGTTTCCCACAAATCACCCACAAGTTTGCTGCAAATCTGCCGCGAACATTTAACATTTGTAAGAGACAGTCACCTTACGCTGACTGAAGCACATTGACTGTGTGGTGTGTGTTAATGTGTGACAATGGATTGTGTGGGAAAACATGGATTTTGAGGCACAGGAGTTCCAGCCTTACTTTAGTTAACCAGTAGAGTAATCCTTTAGACATTGTTTCCCCTTATAGACCCTTTCAACTGCATCAACAAACATGTGCGTGCCTAAGGCATTTCCGGTTGCACAGAAAACAACATTGAGCTAATGTTAACTTTGGGACAAACAGAAAATTAAAAAACAAGTTTTTAAGTAAATATTTTGTAGAGCATTAAACTAAGCTCTGATTCATTTTCATTTCAAAGTATCTGCATTGGTTTTGAACGTGTTAACATGAAACCCTCCAGGGTCTATATGAATAAGCAGATTTCCCTTATGTCTCAAGGCATGTTAGAAGAGGCAGTATTTACTTTCTATGCAGGAATACACACACACACACACACACGCACACACATATACAAGCGCAAACACCTGTGCACAAACATAAGTGTCTTTGGCAAACAACCTGTGATGACCCCACTGGTTGTTCATAAGTCAGGGAGTAGGAATTACAACCTCAGATTTGCACTCTTGTTAATGTGTGCCAGCAGAAGAGTGGAAGTGGGTCTAAGTGAGTACTGTGTGTGCATGTCCATCCCACTGCTGATGTCACGAGCAAGTGGACCATTTAGTCAGGAGTCAGGACTGTCCTCTGTGTTTGTGACTCAGCAGTTCATATGTAATCCAACAATTATTCCATTGCATTAAGTGTGTGTGTGTGTGTGTGTGTGTGTGTGTGTGAGACAAGACAGCATGTCCATCCCACTGATGTCACAAGCAAGTTTAGTCAGGACTGTGTTTGTGACTCATATGTAATCCAACAATTCTTTCATTGCATTAAGTGTGTTTGTGTGTGGGTGTGTGTGGTAGGGTGGGATGGGGGTTGGGGGGTAGGGTAGCTCTGTACATAGCAAGACTGAAGTCAAAGTCTTCACAGACTATCAGTTCAGTTTGTGATGTAGTCGATGAAACTGCCAGTTTGATCAGTGACATAGTTGGTGGCCTAAAGAGAAAAACTGCCTCTTTGGCAAAGAGTTCGGTTATAAATGTATTTTCACTATTTCCGGAATCAATCAGGAATAACTTAAACAACGATTTAATCGATTTGATCGTCTTTTACATGACAGATTCACACCCCTGCTACTAATACAATTAAAACACAATGTACACCAATAGATTTAAAGCCTGTGGTGCAGGGGTTTTTTTTGTGTGTTTTCTGGCAATTTTCTAGTTGGTAATAAACATTTAAACAATTATCCATTGTATTTGATGTTGTAAAGTATCACAAAAAAGAAATATAATAAGGAAAAGTAGGTGATATTTTAGCGGTTAGCAACAGGTTTGCGATGATTCTTATTTCTCCCACAATGCATTCCATGACGTCACATGAGGTACTCGTTTTGGGACAACATAGGAAAGGCCGCCTTGATACCATTGAGAGAGACGACGATTAGTGAGAGTAGCAGCTAGTGAGAGAGTAAGTGTCAGATATATAAGTAAATATAAAGATAGAGATAGCCTAGATAGATAGATATATAGAGATAGATAGTGAGAGAGAGATAGCATAGCATAACATAACATAGATAGCTGATGGAGAGAGGGAGAGAGTAGATATATAAATAAATAGATACAATGGTTTACTACTGTGTTTGTGCCGGGTGCAACAACTCCAGCAAAACTGGACTTAGGGTCCATTGCTTCCCCAAGGAGAAAGGGATCTTCCGAAGCTAGGTGCAATTTGTCAAGGTTAGGTGGGCAGATTTTTCAGCTAGCTCCGTCACCGCCTTCTCGAGAATATGCAGCGCGCATTTCAAGGAGGAGGATTACCACTCAGGGGATGCCAAGATGGTCTCACTTGGTTTAAAGAGTGAGAGGATGGCGAAGTTAATTCCTACCGCTTTGACGTTTGTGCATGCAAACCTCTCTGCCTGCCCTGTCCCGAGGTCCAGAGACACCGTCTGCCGCAAGCGAGATATTGCCACAGTAAGCATCATGCTAATGTTCAAAAGCTGCGCGTTAGCTAGCTCTGTGTGTATTTTGCATACCGTGTTCCCTTTGACACAGCCTCCACTACAATCATGATCAGTCTGACATTAGAGGATATTTCGTGATATGAGCCAAAACAAAATTGCCCTGAAGTAAATGTCCATATCGTCATGAAAGCATCATGGCTAGCGTTGGGATCAGTGTGATCATCAAGCAGCTTTCACAACTAAACAGTGTGTTTGCGTTTTGTGTTAGACTGCTACGGTTCTCTTTCACATATATTTGGCCATGACCGTGTCACCAGGGCTGTAGTGGAGGCTAACGCAAGTAAACACAGTTTACCCACCTCTGACATTTCAGAAACAGAGTTTATCCACTTCTCACTTCAGAGTTTAGCCAGGCGCGTAGCAAGCGTGGGGGATGTGGGTGTTATAACGTACAGACTTTTGGTGGAACACGATTCTATCCCCCACACTTTTTGTCAGATTAAAATGAAAGTAAAATATGGAAATAAACGCTCCTGTAAAGAGTTGGAACCGTATCTACCATAACGCACACACAGAGAGACACAAATAGGTCTGTTGATTTGATTGAACGGTCATCCAGCCAATCACATCAAGTTAGCCAGTGAAGAACCAGAGCCGCTCTGATCAAATTCAAAGTGTGCATCTTTCAAGGCCGTGCTGCTGCTTGGGTCTGCATTAGCCTATAACGTCTGCAGTGAGCAGATTTCAGGTAGAATTGGAATGATAATTGTTACGGCATTATGCTAATTTAGTAAACCAAAATTGACTGACAGTTTTTGTCACAATGTAGAAATGCAGGGAGTCAAAGTGAAAGCGGGGGTGCGCGCACCAAGGCGCTTGTTGTTTCTGCAGAAAGACCTTTGGCTACTGTTCTCAGAGTCAGAGCATTATGCTTTCTCTGTCTATGATCTGCAGCTTTTCTCAAACTATGGGCCTCCTCAACAATTGTCCACGTAGCCGCGAAATTATGCCCGGTGCTTCACACGTCTGATCATTTGCAGCAAGATTGAATGAAAAAAAAAATAAACTAGGCTAAAAGTTCCCCGAATCAGAAATACTTTTTAATTTGGTGTCATCAACTATAGACATAGCCCAGTCAGAACACATGCGTCTCCAAGACGCTTGGAAAAGATCTGAACAGCTTAATTACACGGTGTTCCATTTAGAACAACGTCTTATTTGATCTGATCAAACGTCGGCGGCATTCCACTGTCAATAAGCGCTTTCAGATATAACCTCCGGAGTACATGCGGAGTTTTGTCAAATGGAGGTCCTACCCTTCGGATGATTCAGATATGATGCTAACCTGCGGACCTAATACTCTAATACTGACCTTATACGGACGTATGTGTGAACGACATACACGCACATTACAGAATCTCCGTGTGGTTGTCGAGTGAGGGGTGGGGGCTTAGAGTTCACAAGATGCGAGATATATGACGCAGAATATATGCGGCCGCTGCCTGTCACAGCTGCTTTTTGTTTACAAAGTGTAGCCTATGTTTTATAGGCTAAAGAAGAGAAATCTATTGTGCGCTAATACTTGAAGTAGGATAGTCACGTAAGTGCGCACATACAGTATTTGTATGTGTGCTTCGAGTAAACACATTTATCTGTTTTCAACGTAATGCAGGCGCGCGGGAACATATTTTTGACCATGGGTGCTGAATAACAAAATAATGGATGTCCCACGATTTCTCCCCTAGCATGATATGATTTGAATTTAGACAGCTACGCCATTTCAACGCGGTGTATGAGTAGGCCTAAGAGCGAGAAGTTTTATAATGCCCTTGCCACTCCGACTCATCAATAAAAACTGCGTGCACACACACCAGACCAGCACTTGACTTTACATCATTAAACTATTTCAGTATATTGCTTTTCTGATTGTCAAAACCACACCTAACTTATGGCGTCTCCACTCCACAGCAAAAGTGTCCTAACCACGTTACAGCTGTTTCTATCTGAGCGACTCCAATAGTGAGAGGATTTCAGTGTCATATTTCGGTGTGTGTCGTAGTGCTACATCTAGGGATGGACATCGTAATGTCTTATACGATCGCGTTCCATTTAAAACATCTTATTTTGATCTTACAAACGGCGGCATCAAGACACCTTTGAGTTCTACATCTGAGAACTAAGATTTCCAGCATGTAGAACTCAAATAGAACGCTTATGAGCGCTCATGTGCGTGAGCGCTTATGAGCGCAATGTGTGCGTCCCTGCAGCAAGTGAAACTGGAGGTAACGTGGACTAGAAGCAAAAATAGTTCAACCAACAACATAGCTTCCTGTAACTATCAATGGAAAAAGCATAGAAACTGCTTATCATAATCTTTACATTTACATTAATTAAGCTGGCTATATGCAACACTATTTATTTATATTCCCTTTGCATATGTTTGGGTAGACTTCAAACGTTTTTGAATTTGAGCTTACAGTTCTGTCACTATTCTGTGTCCTTTACATTTATTTAATAGGTATTAGTGATACCTCGAAATTATAGGCTGCTGTCTGTTAGGCAATTTATTGTAGCCTGCTTACCCATATGCACAAAACATAATTTCTGAAATGATTTCTTGATTTATAACATGAGATATGTCTCCATGTAGGGTAGTGTCAAATAGTGAAGTGATAGCAGGTCATGTAGGCCTACATGTCACATGAGCCACACAGATGAGGGGCGCTGCTTCTTCTGTCCCTCCCAAACTGCATTAAAATGATGTGTTTAACAATCAGAATTTAAAAAAAAAATTTGGGGACAAACTCCCGGACACCAATATAGTCCGCACCCCTCTTACCCCTCCACACCCCTACTTACAACGTCCCTGTAGGGAGTTATTTATAATTTGGCCAGATTGTTTCATTTTCCTATCCCACAACCCCCACACTTTTAAAAAGCTTGATACGCCTCTGAGTTTAGCTACCTCCCAATACAGTAAATGCACTACCTCATAGAGTTTATGCACCACATGCACTCTAGACATTTATTACCACTAGTATTGATGTAAACATTTAACAGTAACCTTCAACATCATCAAATATGTTCTGAATGTCTTTCATGTATTTTTTAATACATCGAGTAGCGCATATCAGGGTCCACTGTACTGTAATCTTTTTTCTCTTGTGTACCCTCTTCGCTGACCTTTTTTTATATTTGTTTTCACAAGATGTTGACAGACGCCTCACAGCAGGAGACCATGGACAGTGTGATACTGGGGATCAGCCCTTGCCCACCTCCACTTCTGATGCTGGGACACAGGTGTACCAGGCTGGCTTTAGTCTGTTGGTTTGTGATGTCATCATATTTGAGTGTTATCAGAGTACCCGCGGAGTCTTAAAAGTATTAAAAAGTATTAAATTTAATTTTCTTAAATTAAGGCCTTAAAAAGTATTGAATTTCACCTCAAAGTCTGGAATTTGTTCACGGAGGTCTTAATTTTTCAAATGATCAGTAGATTTAGTCTAATATCCTCACGTAGCGTAAATCAGACAAGGATTAAAGTTCTCCGTCATACGACGGATTTCCGTCAATTTGATTTTAGAAATGTCATATTTGAGATCGATGCAGATCCGGTGAGAAAAAAAAATAGGAGGGGGTCTATCACCTTTTCTTTTCCTTTTTTTAAGGCAACTACAAATATTAGCTCCGATGAATGAATGTGTGTGATGGTAAATATTTAAAGACCTAATAGTGTTCTTGAGAACTTTCTGTGTCTCAATCAGAGACCGCTCAAGAAGATACGTCAGCCATGAGTTTCGCTTTGTTTATGTTGTAGCTACATGCTTGTCTCATTGGCCTGGGGCGGTTGCTTAAAAAAAAAGAACACGTCTGGAGGACGGTCAAAGTTGGATTATAGTGACACCATCGAGACAGCTGATGAGGTTGCCCAATCCGTTTAACTTTTTTGGATATGATATTGTGAGCTCTATATGCGAATTTGGAGGATGTGTTCTTTCCGTGCATCAATGTAGACAATTTCTTACTATCGCGAACTCTTGTCAGGGGAGGTCATTCATTTTGGGTGTCACCTTTGACTTGAACAGATAGCCTGCTGCCACCCGATGTAGCCTACTATTATTGTTACAGTTTTTGATCAATGCAACTAACAGTATGTGTAAAGCGACGCAATATAAACCGTAGCCTATGCCTATCCCGTCTGTTTTCACAATTTGCGACGGAAGGTTTTGACTGAGCATGTTAACATAAAATAAAAATATCGCGAACTGTTGAGTAAGGGGGTCAGTCGTGTTTGTGACGCACAGACAGCCTTGTAGCCTATTTTGCTTAGGCCTCATTTTAACGACAGTAGGTTGTGAGCGTATGTTGACAAAAAATAACCATGCAATTAAAATAGTCAACTTAAAACTTTGCTATTATTAATGTATAGCACAAAACCATAACCAGTAGGCCTACCAGAACCTCGCATATTAGCGTCATGATTTGTGTGTGTCTATTTGGCAAGGCCACTAGCTGTCATGGATGCGTTGCTAAAGTCAAGTCAAGTCAAGTTTATTTATATAGGGCATTTCATACACAGAGGTCATTCAATGTGCTTTACATAAACATCAATGTGCTTTACATAAACAACAATAAAGGAAGGCACAGGTGTCAAAAGTTACAAAATAAATGGAGATGGGCGGCTGTGTGAAACTGGGGAGAACTAACAAGCCATGGTGTAAAAAAATAAAGTGCCAGGGGTTTGCTTTTGCGCGGTTTGCTGCAAGAAAATTGTTCATGGATGCAATAGGAAAATGTTTTAGCACGCCAACAATCAGAAGACCACCATAAGGTTAACGTTCTTGCACTTCAGGACATCTTCCCTACCTGGTGCAACTAGCCACCACGACAGAGATAGGCTACGTTTATCTATGGCTGACCGTGTTTGCGCTCAGAAAGTAGGCTACGCATGTTCTTTCATAGCGCAACACGATTGTCGTTATCAGATGCGCAGACCTCCTGCATGAGCGCACACAGTATTGCTGCTCATTGGAAAACTTGAGTTGTCTGTAAAACTCAAAATTACCATGTTTTCATTAAATGCAGATGAGGCAACAAATGGAAATATGAACAATATCTAGACTGTTCTGATTCATTACTTTGATGAGGAAATGTGAAGTCTTGCAAACTTGATTTTATAGATTTGACTTAGTGTTGAATTGCATATTAACAAGAAAAAAATCTCCCCTTTAAACACTTTTGGCCTGAAGTAATTAAATAAGTGTAAGTTAAAGCCTTGCTACAATATTGCTGCAGTAGAAAAGAACAGCAATGGCTAATCAGCAATGGTCAGGGATGGTATTGAAATATTGTTTTGTTCAACAGGAAAACTCAATCTCAATCAAGAACACTCTCAATTCGCCTTATTCACATGGCGGCCATTGGCGGCTAAAACGAGGCTACAGGGTACACAAACCATAGGATTGTTATGTTCTATGCATTCACCTGTAGGTGGCATTAATTACATAGTAACTTAGAACCCTGTAGCCTCGTTTTGGTGTTTATTTGGTGCTTTACTTTGCTGTTTGCATCTTTTTGTACATTAAAAAACAATAGGTCGCGACCGCAAAAGGGGTGCTATCTCTATAGGTAGATATGAACAACGTATGACTTATGGCCTGAAAAAAGTTCAGTCAAACTATTTTTTTTTCCACTTTAATCCCTGAAATCAACTAGGTTCTATTCTGTGTAAATTTGTCCATGAAGCGGGACATTCAGTCACGTTACTACCGCGACAAAGCTTTGCGTTGCCACTGCACTGCTGTCATGTTCATGTTGGCATGTTCAAACATTTGTAAATAGTAATTATTTGAGGTTTAATCTTACCTTTAATATTATTTATTCTATCCGAATGGGTGCGATGTAGGTATTTAATTTCATCTGAAGTGGTATTAAAAAGGTCTTAAAAAGTCTTAAATTTAGGTCTGACAATTCTGGGGGTACCTTGGTTATACTGTATTGGTCATGTGTGTTTCATTCAAGATTCTTTTTTTACATATCTAGGTCTGTGTATCTTTCTTTCTGTCCCTTTCATCTCATTTGGTGGTGGTTTCCTGCATGCTGCATGTTTTGTTTTGTCTCTGTGTGCTGTTGCTTTGTTTTATACTTTGCACAAAATCATTACTTTTTCTCGTCTTTGTAAGTGGTAATAATTGTCGCTGTACCCCATTCAAGGGGTGCTGCATGTCTGCTCCTCTGTCTGTGTGCTTGGATTTTCTTTTTTGTTGTTATTTGCATGAAATTTCTTGTATGTAATTCAAAATAATTTACCAATCATTTTACCTGTGCCTTGTCAACCTCTGTGTGCGGTGTTGTCTGGGCTCACTGTGTGTCTGCTTGATGTGCTTTTGCATGTATCACTGCATGTATGCATGCATGAAATATCATGGGTTTGTGTGTGAGAAAGAGAACCATCAGCTGACCCTCAGGTAAGACCACACTATTGCAGGCCAAAGAAACAAGGTGCAAACATTTCGCGTCTAGCCCTTCATCAGTATTCCTTGTATGTGTACCCCCCCACCCCACCCCCATCCCCAACACACACACACAAAACACACACACTTACATCATCACTGTCATCACCTCACATACATACAGCACACTGCTTGCTACAGTAAGCCTCCTCTACATACTTGCTGCACACTGCCCCCCCCCCCTCCCTACATACACAGCACATTGTCTTCAGGATCTTCTCCAACACACATCCTCTACATCAGCGGTCCCCAACCACCGGGCCGCAGGACATTCCTAACCGGGCCGTAGCCTACGACATGAGTTTAAAAAAAAATGCATGCAAACTAAACTAAATTTAATTCGCAATAATGTCACGTTTTTACATGGCATAGGCTTATATGCAGTTGTTTGATTGCACGCATGTTTGCATTTTGCAAGGTCTATTTTCTTACGTCTGTCTGTCCCGCCTTCAACACTTTTACATATTGCCTTCAGCGCTGCGCAGCCTCAGGTCAGTTCACTTCACTTTTCAGTTCGTTCTTGGCCAACGGTAGTGTCACACGAAGTTAACTAAACTGCTAGAATGAGCAACAACAAAAAACAAGCATCTTTAGCAGGTCACTGGTGTACTGGCCAGAGTGTTTGAGTTGCGAGAGCCGCTGCAGAGATTTCTTACAGAAAAAAAGTCACCGTTAGCTGCACATTTTAGTGATGAGGACTGGGTGTCAAAACTCGCTTACCTGTGTGACATATTCGGGTTGCTTAATGACCTGAACCTGTCACTCCAGGGGAGAATGACGACTGTCTTTAAACTGGCAGATAAAGTCGCTGCATTTAAAGCCAAGCTTGATTTGTGGGGACGACGAGTGGACCGTGTATTTGATATGTTCCAAACAGTAGTGGGTTTTGGGAGAGACTGAGGCAGGGCCCTTTCTCTCGCAGCTGGTGCGCGATCACCTTGTTGCGCTTTCAAATGAGTTTGAGCGTTACTTCCCATCCTCCAAAGATCCACGGCAAACCAATGAGTGGGTCCGCAACCCATTTGTCAATATCCCGAATAGTCCTAACTTGTCAGCGCAGGAGGAAGAGCAGTTGATCGAAATTGCTTAAGAGTGTGTATAAGGAAACCTCTCTGGCGGGTTTTTGGATCAAAACCAAAGCAGAATATCCCGAGAAAGCCGTAAAAGCGCTGAAAACGTTTCCCACCACGTATCTACCGGTATGCGAGGCCGGGTTTTCGGCAATGACTGCAACTAAGACCAAATTGCGCAATCGACTGGACATTTCAAACACACTGAGGGTGTCACTGTCTTCCATCACCCCCAGATGGAAGCTTCTTGTTGCAGGGAAACAAGCAGGGCTCCCACTGATTATATTCGTAATGCACGTTTAGTTCCCATGTTTTGTTCCCATATTTTGTTAAGCATGTTCACACTTACAGATGTAGCTTCAAGTTGTTCAATATTCATAGTTCATATTGTTCAATTTTCACTTCTTCAAGTTCACGTTTTTCACAAGAGATCGTTACCTTCACTGTTCATACATAACTGGAGCTAGTTCTTTTCAAGTAATGCATGCACAACACATATGGAACATGGAACCCCTGAACCCCCAACCCAACCCCCCCCCCCCCCCCCGGGTCCATGGTACATAAAAGGTTGGGGACCCCTGCTCTACATACTTACAGCACACTACCCACACACACACTACACACACACACACACACACACAGTCACTGCTCCACTCCCCTCCCGCCCACACACACATCTTCACTGTCATTACTCACATACATCATCAAATACACATAGGGGTTCACACAGGTGGGTCAAGCTACATAGCTAGCATAATATGCCTTCTATTTCTAGATCTTCTGACTAAGTTTAGGGTACTTATCTGAGCCAACGACATAATCACTGTCACTAGATATAAAGAAAACGTTGACTTTCACTCGACAGTAAAACAAGTTGTTATTGTAGGCCTACCCACTGCTATTCATAGACTAGCTCCAGCGCTCGTTGCTGCGCTAGCAACTCACCAGGACACTTCACCAACTCTCCAGTGATTCTCCTCTGACCATGCATTTATTTCTCTTTGATGGCCATCAGCTCTCGGTATTTCCCCATTTGCCCTCTCACGTCTAACCGGTTCAAAATTATATGGCTGTGGGCCATCATAAATGTTAACTGTGGGTCTTGCCACCTCTTCCTCATCCACGCCAGTGCTAGTTCTAGTAGCAACCTAGCTGCTATAAGGCTGAGGCTACTTCCACCAAAGATCTTTTTTATATTTATAGTATAGTATATTTTTGGGGCTTTTTGCCTTTATTTGTATAGGACAGTGAATAGTGAGACAGTAAGTAAGTGGGAGAGAGAGATGGGGTGGGACAGGGATATGACAGCAGGTCGGATTCCTTCTTATCTCTGCTTCCACCCATAGACTGTAAAAGATAGCTTCCACCACGTCTACCTCATATGACGTCATCGCCGAATTGCGTAAAAAATAACCGTTACTAACAAAAAACTACAAAAACTGGACTTTAAGACCATTTTGGAGACATATCTAACTTTATATACATATCTTGAGTGCTTAATGTAGCCATTAATTGAAAGTGTTGTTTAACCTGCACCACAGGCTTTAAGGGATTGGCAGCATATAATAGAATCATACAATGCATAAATATTAGGGTGTGTGATGGTCGCCATAGCGGCCACACACCGAACGCACTAACGCTTCCTTTTTCATTAAATCTTCTGTTGATTTTTCATAATTATATGCTCACACATTTTGATGTTTACATGTCTACATTCATGCACCCTCTACGTTTAGCAACACTACGTGGCAACCAAGTAAAAACGCAACACGTAGACTTTTGATTTCATACAACATACAGAATTTATTGCTTAGTTCAATAGTATGTGATTGTGTGGTTGAGTGCACGCAATTTCTCAATTGTGTTCTGTTGTTAATTAGCTTAAGTTTGTTATTTAATGCATTTTGTTGTATCATGTATCATGTATCATGTATCATGTTTGTGGCGTTCCTGTTTGAGTGCGGCCGACTCATGGGCCGACTCCGGGAGCTGTGTGCGTCATGGTATTTGGTCCGGGCGGACTTCCTGACTGTCAAGACGGAGCGGCAAGTTCCGCTGGTTTGAATTATCTATGGCCACATCCATTTCACGTCTTTGCCATGGGGGAAGGAGAAGCCTTTCGTGTTTATTGACTGGAGCTTTTCATGTAGGTGCTCCCCATATACGGTACACGAAACGACACATCTAAACATTTACCAGGCTCATTCAAAAACATAAACACTTGTCTCCTAAAAGACATAACATGTTTAAGGGCCAGTCATGATTTCAAAATCACCTAAGGTTTTGACTGAAATGTGTGCCGAAAAACATTGTTTGGAGTGGATGGCGGGTGGATTGTTGATGTAGCTGCAAGTGCAGATGACATGACTCATCCATGCATCTAGGATGTTGGAATTTGATAGGATACAGGAACTGAGATAAATTGAAAATGAGGATTGGTAATGTCGGAATAGCGGTACTAAAAAAAGTCAGAGTAGGGGCATGTCTAAATAGAGGCATGTCGTAATAACGGTATGTCGTAATAGAGGGTTGTCGTAATAACGGGATGTCGTAATAAAGAGTGAACCCCCCTTTTAGTTATTCATGGTCTGTCCAGTCTGTATTTAAGTTCCCCTTTGTCTCCTTTTGTTAGTTCTTGCTGTGTGTTCATGTCGGAGGTTTGCATCGGAGGTTAATGTTTATTCTGTTTAGATACCCTTATTTTGGGCACAGAAATGTATTTAAAAAAAGTAATTTATTGATTTTTGGTAATAAAACCATTTTTGCGGAATTTGCAATCCTGGCTCCCTGTGTTGACTGCTCGATCCCTCACAGGGTGGTTCACAAAATTAATTTTCACCAAATTTTGCCAGATCGCGTTTTGTCTTGTTCCAATTGGCATTGTAAGCATCTGTACCTAGTGATGGGTAAATGAAGCCTCGAGCGCTACTCGGCACATTTCCCTAATGTGCCGAGTAATGTGTCGAAGCTTCGAAACATGGAAGATAAGGAAAACACAGCAACATCTGGTGGTTTGCATAAAGCCCCGCAGTCACGGACTAGTGAAAAGAATGCCTACAACGTTCAACACAATGCCAAAGCTTCGAAATGTTCTCATTCATTACATTAAAAGTGTTGCAAGAAATTTGCATTTCTGTTTGTCTCAATTCAATACAATAAAATACGATTAGGCAACATAATCCCGTCACTCGTTATCACGTGAAGATTGGTGTTTCCGTGGAGGCGTGAAATCATGTGTTATCCCATGGGATAACTGCAGTCAATGATCCAATCAGTCTCCCATCCACTTAACGACCGCAATAGACACTACTTAGCTTCTGAACCAGGACGAAGTATTATCAACCTCAACACGCTATGGACGAGAGTGAAAAGGAAACGACCAGGCGCCTAATTAAACCAAACCCTACATGGCCTGACATAGTTTGACGTTTCATGAATCAAACTTTCAATAAAAGGAAAATATTATGTCAGCCATTATTGTTAGGCCTACATAGAAATTATTAGCCTGTATTGCTTTTAAATGACATGATTGAAGTTGAGACAAGATTGCAACGCAGACACGTTTTAATGTCATTGTTCTAAATGGCAAAGCTTTAGGCTAGGCCTAGGCTATTTCTTCTTTATTTCTATATGTGCATAATATTATGGATTATGGACATTTTCCGGAAAGAAAAGAACGTAAATTCACAAACAGAGAAAGCATCCTATATAAATCAGGGCTACCCACAAATTTCGCCTGGCTCTTGCAATACAACACAACTCATTCCGACACTAGAGCGGGTGCCCTGGTTCGCGCAATTCAAAGCCTTTGAATCAGATTCCGAAGCAGTCACGTGGGTGTGTGTCCCAAACGAAGCTTCAGACGTCACACTCACAAACCGAGGCCTCGTTTGTCATCAGTCACGTGATTTTTATGGAAACGACACAAGCCTCGAACCGGGGCTTCATCTGGCACGCCCCTTTCTGCTCGACACAAGCTCCGAAGCCTCGCTTCATTGGGCACATCACTATCTGTACCAAAAATGGAGTCAATTGCTGCACATTTAGGGGTGGCACACTTTTTCACAATATTGACACACAGACAATACATAATGTATTGGTATCCGGATAAAACCATTGCAGGTGCTGCATTGAAGAGCATTGGATGACATTTGTGGTATCTGTCAGAAGAACTCGTCACCCTGGCATTTTTTGATGCTCAGCTCACCACCATTGGTGGTGGTTAGTGAGGTCCCCCCTTCCCTGTGAAGCGCTTTGAGTGTTGAGAAAAGCGCTAAATAAATGTAACGTGTTGTTGTTGTGTTGATGTTGAAGAAAAAGAGACAATGCTGAGAACTTGAAAGACGCCCTGGGAAGATGCTCAAAGACTTGATGCCAAGTCTTTCTTCCACAAGAGCAGTACAGCTACCATCTCTGGCCTCGTCACTCGCTGCTCAATCCACTTCTTTGAGGTTTTTACTGAAGGCCAAATGGATGGCAGAAGTAACCCTGATGATGTGAGGTCCATTCTCACAGATGAGAATCTGCGTCAAAAAGTTAATTCCTTGAAGGTCATCAACGACAGCGCAGAGAGAGGCATTGCCCTTATTAAACGCTGTCAACAATCTGTGCGAAATGAAGACCAAAAGCAATTTTTGCTCCGTGTTTTGCAAGGACACAGAGATAAAGTATCAAAAAGAACAAAGTCATTATACAGCGAATAGTGTTTGAACTGTTCTAATGTTCTTACTCATTTAGTATAAGTACAGGGAGAGATTATTAATGACCATACTTATCTTTTATTTTGTTCAAGTTTCTGGTTCCTGCGAAAGTTATGCATTCTTAGGTTGAGCAATTGTGAAAAAGTGTGCCACCCTTTACTGGCGTCCTATTGGCTCAATTTTTGGTACAGATGTTCAAAATGTCAATAGGAACAAGGCAAAATGCGATCTGGCAAAATTTGGAAAACTTTTACTTATACCATTATATTGTGAACCACCCTAATAAATATACTTGAACATTGTTATGTAGTGGCAACATTCATTATAATGTGTAAGCACCTGGTGCTTGATCTGTGGCCCTGGCAATATAACACACTCCTGTTCATTCACATTCACATGTGTAGCCTAATGCTGAGATGCTATTGAGATATTGATATGTGTATATTAAATGTATAGACTACTGTTTTGGTGATACTAAACAAATTCTGATATTTAAAATGTTAAATGAGAATAGTTGTATATAGTTCCTTTGTGTGTGATTTTCCGAATATTTGTAAATATTATTCTAAATTATTTTCTATTCTCTATGTCCTGGTCTTACAAGGGCCTCATTCAATGTTTTATCATTAGTTCTCTGCTCTGTTCTCTATGTCCTGGTCTTACAAGGGCCTCTGCACTGTTCTTCATGCCCAGGTCTTACAAGGGCCGCATTCAATTAATCACTTGTGCCATGCTGTATTACTGGTCTTACAAGGTCTTCTTGTAATTGCACTTTAATCATTACAGGCGTCATGTTTCTGGTCTTACCAGGTCTTGTTGTAGTATTGCACTTCAATATCTAAGTGTTGTATCCATGGTGCTTTCAAGTACAGAAGTAGCCTACTTCAAATGTTGTGTTTCTGACACAAAGCCTTCATGAAA
Source organism: Alosa pseudoharengus (assembly GCF_046254945.1). NCBI lineage: Eukaryota > Metazoa > Chordata > Actinopteri > Clupeiformes > Clupeidae > Alosa > Alosa pseudoharengus. The sequence goes on along the minus strand of NW_027468881.1, from coordinate 15,485,266 downwards.
TTGCACGTTTTAATGCTATATGTGGTGTTAAAAAGAGTGTTCCCAAATATAATGCATTTTGCAGTTTGTTTTTAACAGTAAAACAATGAATGTAGTTGCTACTAAGTTGTTGTGATGCATCCCACACTTTGAACCATTTATGTTATGCCGCGTCGGCTACTGGACACTGTACAGTGGCAGTTTCTGTTCCTGTGATTGTGATTAAACACTTGATACACTTTTGAATGTAACATAACATTTTTCCCTACTGCACTACCAATGATTTGAGGACTTCTCATTTATTATTTCATGGGCAACAGAGTTAACAGTTAACAGTTTATGGACGCGTAAGTAGCCTATGAAAACTACTTGCCGTTATGGTGGAGCTAAATCTAAGCTAATCTTAAAATGATCCTTACCACGTATTTAGCCACCAAAACTCTTCTTTGACGAAGTAATTTAACAACAAACAAATGTACCAACATTATTTACTACATGAAAAGCGTTTACGGTGTGAAATGTTTGTTTAAATTGTATTACAACGGCGCTGTACACAACTGTGTGGGTACTTCGCGAACGTCAAGCCGAAATCTCTAGTTCTGTCAAAATCAGAAAAAGTCGGCACAAAGCTCAAATAATCGGTCGAAGGATTGACCACAATGTTCAGAGGTAAGTGAATTTGGATTTTTCTTGAAGAAAAGACTCCTCTTTTGAATGAGGTATACAGGAAGTGTATTGATTACCGTGTCACTCAATCGTCTTAAGAGAAATGCAAAAAACTCCGCTCCACTAGGGGCAGACTGTACGTAACACCGATACAATTTCCTACTAGAAAGATCCTTGAGCTAATTCTAGTAGCTAGGAATTCTATAGACCCTTTCAACAATAAAAACAAAAACAATGATTGAACGTTCTATTTGGGCCCCAATCTACTTCCTCTGCATTAAGATAACATATGGAATGTTAAAAAGGAAGTCTTGTGGGGCCAACTATGATGCTGATAATGGAACTCTCTTCAAAGGGTCTATATCGTAAACGTGCTATCGTAAACGTGCTAATTACCAACCATTTCATTCGAAAATTCTAACATTTTTAATACTTAAAAATAACATTTGCTAAATTAACCTGAACTTTTTCAGTAGCCATGGGTGTGTAGATTTGAACAAAATCTAGTTTGGTTCTTACCGGGGCTTTTACTGCCTGTAATATCTGATTTTGTTTAACGTTAACGTTACCACACTCGGAGTTTAATGTGTGCCTATTCCCGACCTGTCTCACAGCACATCAACGTCTCTGACTTTCTGCTGCCTAGGCGAAATGAAAACCAATTTCCCCGCTTCTTATAGCTACCCTAAAACGTTAGATATTTTGACGATATTAAAATGAAATTAATAACTCCAATGTCCCTTTTGAAATTATTTAGGGCTGGCTGGTCACCTGAAGATATTAAATTAGCTGCTAGCACCCAACTGTTAATAGCTCATGCTAGGCTAACAACCATTCAGTAATGTCAATGTGTCTAAAGTTATCCTATTATATTTGAGCCACAAACAAATATTTCCCATTTGAAATAGAAAAATGTTCTGTCGTAAATGAACTTACCTGATACAGAGCAGTGGTGTTTGCCTCGCAGTCTCAAGGACATTGACGAACATCTGACAAAATGGCGGTTGATATGCAGAGATTTCTTATGAAAAATAGGAGGAGCCAAGTTTTCTCCAACCCAAGGCGTTGGGTTACTAATCAATGAGCGTTTACAACCCAACTTTGGGTTGAAACTACCCAAGCTACCGTGCTTCTTCCATAACCCAGCAGTTGGGTTACTGAAACAACCCAGCATTTTTAAGTGTGTGGGCATCTTCTTTGCCAGTGTTTCATTAGGCCCATAGATGCACACCTCCAGAGTCCATGTCTGACATCCCAAAGCCACTCCCCCTCCAAATGAAGTGCACATGTCAGGACAGACTGCAACAGATACACATCAAGCATTCTTAGGAGACTATGATGATAGTCAAATGCCAGTCCAGCTGAGTTCTTCAGGTATTAGTCCTATTAGCTGGTGGATCTACAGGCAGCCAATGTCAGGATGGTCAGTGAACCTCTGTAGCCCAAGTATTCACAGTGTGTCCCACACTATTGGTGTCCTGTCGGACCTTTGTTGCCATGTTTAAGCCGTCAATATTCCATATTTTCTGCCTCCACCTCTGTCTTTTTTCCACAACCAGATGACAGACGTCTGACAATGCCAATGCCTTCTGATCAGGTAAAATCTCGATCATTGAGTATGGGAAGCAATCACTGCCTGAGTGATGCAAAGCTGTCTTAAGTAAATGACCAAAGATCTTGGTGCATGGAGTGATTGCTGAGTAATGTCTGACATGGATCTGCCTGTAGTAAATGAATGGCAACCTTTTTTGAGATAGACTGGGCCTGAGCATTGAGATGAATTATTAATTTCCGAAGTGACATAATAAAAGTGGAGAAGAGTCATTGAGACCTTGTGTGACTTTCTATCAACAGCAATAAAGTAAACAGAGATGGATGTGCAGACAGACAAGTGTACCCAAGGGCAGACTGCTAGTAAGGAAGTGGTGAGGAAAAAATGCCCCTTGAGCTTACACCATCTGACTTCTTTCTCATCTTTTGGCACAGCCAATGCCCCAGACCACTCAGCAATACCGACCCCAACATGGTGCGCACGCCAGTACTTTTCCACATAATCATCCAGTGACTAGCTAGCCCCACTGTTGAGCACCCTTGCACATTGTCACCCACACACACTATGGTTCTCTATTCTATGCACACACACCATGCTCCTCTACACACAAACACACACACACACATCCATACCATAGTCCTCAGGCCTTTGACTGACCCCTCTGGCGGGGGAGGAAGCTGTGTCAGCAACCTGACTTAACATCTACCTCGCTTCTCTGGCCTGGCCTTGATTTTTTTATTTTACTTTTGATTTACCTGGCAATCACATTTTTCATCTCAGTTAATATGAACTTTGGAACAGGCTAAACATTATTTGTTATTTTATGATTGTTGTATAAGACAAAACCATTTGAAGATTAAAGGTCTGCACCTCACCCAGCAATCAGAACAGTGTCTTCAAAACACTTAAAACCTCGACCAGGTAGAAAACTTGAACCTCGACCAGGTAGAAAAAACTGTTTTTTCTTTTCTTTTTATAAGTACAAAGCCCCAATAGGGTGGAAGTCATAAAGACATAACGAATCATTCACACTGTGACACTCGTAAATGTACAGTACACAGTGGAAACATGATGAATGTTTTGTGAGTGTGTTTGTGTGCTCATATTTAACTGGGTAAGTGAGTGTGTGTCCATGTGGGTGTGTGTATGTGTGCGCGTGCGTGCGTGCGTGTATGTGTGTGTCTGGGAGGAGGACAGAGAGCGAGGTTAAAGCAACACCAAAGAACTTTTCCTCTGTCGCACGCACGCAATTTGTTTATCCAACGGCTTTGTAAATAACGATGTCCATATAGACAAGGTAGAATATGTTGCATGATTTTATGAAAGTAGGCTACGATGTATTGCGACATCATGCAAGTCAAATTTGTAGTTTCTTATGTCTCATTCCATCGAACTACAGATCCGCTACCCGATCTGGAAAACTTACATAGTGCGGTTATAGCCGATAGAGGACCGCAAACGAATGCAGAAGTGCAATTTTGGAAACATTTTAAGGTACAAAAAACTCTTTGGTGTTGCTTTAAGGGTAGAATGTTTACACTGTTTTGCACCTGTGCTTTCCCAAAGATAATCCCGAAGCCCTGTCTTGCACACCGCACCTCCCTCCCATGTGCAAGTGTGTGTCTCATCGTTTAGGGGGTGTGTGATCGCTGCAGAAGGCGTGGTGGGGTCTCTTTGATAAAGACAGGTGACAGTGCATGCTGTTCTCCCATTCTGTCATTCTCCCTCTGTCAGAACCACAGCAGACATTGTTGGCAACAAACTAGATTAATTTGCCACATCGTAAAGAGCTGTGATAAACCTTTGTCTGCTTTTGAAGCCCGTTTTGATAAGTCTCTCTCTGCCTGGTTTGTTGGACTCAAAAATCAAATCTCACTTTTTTTTTCTCTATTTGAGTGTCTCCAGCTGTTAGCTGGATCCAACTATTCCACGCCTAAACTTTTGGATCTGGTGCATTGTTTGAGGCTAAGGGAGACAGATGAGAATGGGGGTGCATGAGCCTAAGACTGGGGATTTCAGTGTGGACAGGGGCATATTGGACGAGCTCAGCCTGGACGAGGTGGCCCGAAAGCGGACATGTCGAGGGCCCTCTCTGAAGGAGCGACTGCGTGAATCAGCTCGGTAAGACATCCCACTCACACCAGTGATCTACTGTAGTGACCCGTGCAAAGTGCCTTCTGTGCTAATGTCACTAGTTGTTATGTAGATCAGACTTCAAGAGTCTCTCTAAGGGGACACTCAGGGGCGAAGATTTGCGTGGGGACCGAAGGAGGTGTCCACACCAATGTCAAATTACGACTGAAATGTCCCCACCAATATTCAGGTCGAAATGGGGGGGGGGGGGGGGGAGCGCTCACATGCGCTACACAAAGAGTTAAATAATTTCTCACTTCAGTGCTGCGGATCATCTCGTAGGCTACAGATCGTGTAATGTGCAGTAGCCTATAAGGGTAAATCGCGCTGATTTGAAGTTACATAATAAAGTTACTATAATACCAGTGAGCCGCAGTCTCCGCGCTTCAGCTTCACTTCACCACAAGGCATATGAAGTGCGTCCACATTCACCCATTCTTCTCTGTTGAACTCCTCGAGAAGTAGGCTACTCATCACACATGTGTCACATGAAAGAGCCTTTTACATTAAACGGTGCTAGCTAGCCACTATTTGCTGTGATAAACAGTTCGCGAGAAAAATAACTTCAAGCGATTTAACAATTATTCTCTGCGCACATTTCCACATCCATTCGTCTCGGTGGAATCTGGTAGGCCTACAATATTCACGCAACACATGACAAACCATATATCAGAATAAACAGCAGACCTTACCGAACACAAAGGTGTAATGCATTTCCGTGTATAGTTAGCTGTTCCAGAGTAATCCGGTTTTGAAATAAATTGTAGCAAAATTCAACATGGTCTTTCGGCTTTAAGCATTTCTTAAAACTGAGCTGTGCTTACATTGCCTAGATATCTGTAAATATCAGAATCAGAGAATATACAGGCAGCTCACGGTTCAATGTAGCCTTAATGATTTCTTTTCACAAAATGCTAAGCATGCATGTATTTAAGTTTCTTAAAACTGAGCTGTGTTTAAATGGGTCAATGCATGATTTCATAACAGACCAAATAGAAAATAAATGTTAAATGTTAAATATAGCATACATATCTGTACATATTAAAATCAGATTATGTAGGCTACACAGTATAGTTAGATCAAGTTAGACAGTAGCACATTTTAATCATTTTATATATCTAGCCTATAATGGCTGGTGAAAGAGTCTAGTTTTTTTGGGGGGGATTCTTTCCAGATTCTTTCCAGTGTCTAAAATATGTGCAGGTGTAGGTATGCGTTAATTTGAGCCTCACACAGTCAGGCACGTGCAGAGAAGGGGGGCTACATGGGGCTCTAGCACCTGCCCTTTTGCCGCTTTGATGTCCAAGTGCCCTTTTGACAAGACCCGTTTTTTACTTTTTAAAATGTGTAATACTTCCGCTAGTTCCAACGTGAATATTCGCTAAAATGTCTCATTAATAGTTTGTGAAATTAGAAATTTACAAAAAAAAAATGTCTGTGTTAATTGAAATGCCTTGCGGCCACCAATCCGTGACGTCATACATTTAGTGAACTCTCAGAAGGTGCACGCAGGCACAGTGCTGCAGGAGACGTTTGGGAGCACGGTAAGGTCACTTGGCAGTTAGCCTATCTGAACATGCAATAGTATTCAGCTTAGAGATAGAGAATAAAATGTTTAAAGTTGTTTCATGTTTAATGAAGTAGGCTATCAAACCCGTTTTAACCATGTCATGGTCCATCCATTTCAATAACCTGGCAGCTTCGAAAATCTAAGGCTGAACGTTCATAACATATTCTGTTTAGGTTACTATGTAGGTTAGGTTAGTAGACCTAGTTCATAAAACAGAGTAGGCAAACCTTTTCTAAATCGTCGTAAGCCGACGACATAGGCTACTGTAGTTGTAACTAACTCTAACCCAACTCCACACGTCGTTCTCTGTTTACAGTAGGCTACATTACGCGTCATTTCACTCAGTGGCCACACGCACCAGCACGTGAATCTGCAAGACACCAGCTTGCTAATGGTGGTAGTTCACTGTGATAAACATTACAATTATAGTCTGACAAGCCAGACTAGGCAATAACATATTTGCTGCCGCTAGGGTGCGTCTAGATTTCTAGGCTATTAAAATTAGCTTTGAATTTAATCAATAAGATGTAGCCTTATAGCCTATGATCTCTGTGTAGACAATAGCCTAATGAAAACTGAAAAGACCTATCTGTCTGTGCCCTGGCTACAGTAGGTCTACAGTACATGCACTCCTATTGAATTTTCAGAACCAAGGAGAGAAATGAGAAAAATGTGTTACAGCTCTGTCTGATATTTACACCCATTCTTCTTTGATATAATTTGCATGTAGCCTATGTATTCTCTATTGGGTTATAATCAAAATTAAGTTTTAAATAAAGTTAACACGTTTTCTGAAAATTTTGCTTCATGTGCCCTTTTTTTAAATTTGAGCCCCTGCTCACAGTCTAAAGTTCGCTTTTCTGTGGGATCAGGACATTTTAGTCATGTTCACTGAAAAAAATAACAGAACCACATCCACATACGCACATACTCTTACGCAACTCCACTGAACATGTGCATTCTTTATTCATTTTAGTGATATCACACCCCCCCACCCCACCCAAACGCGCACACACACACACACACACACACTCTTCTCCTATCCTCTCCTTTACTGTCCTCTCCTTTCCTCTCTGCTGTTTCGCCTCAGGTGTTCTCTGCCCAGGCTAAAGGTCTGGCTCTTCTCCTGGCTCCCCGTCCTGTCCTGGCTACCCCGCTACAAAATCCGTGAGAATGGCCTGGGGGACCTCATCTCCGGCGTCAGCGTGGGAATCATGCATCTGCCGCAAGGTGAACTCTCCTTCCCAGCACCCACAACTTCGCCAGTTACTGAAACCGCAAGGAAGCCCTTCCAGCACCAAAACACACTGCCTCTATGCTCCTTGAAACCATCAGGAAGTCCTTCCAGCACCACAACACTCTGCCTCTATGTTCAGTGAATCCATAAGGGCAAGGAGGAGCCTTGTTAGTTAGTTAAGGTGTCTAATGCTAGTGTCTGTACTTCTCAGTCAGTGTCCAGTAACAAACAGAATTTGTTTTTATCAAACATTAAAATTTAGGACATAAATGTTTTAGATAAAAAAAAATATATTGACCGATTATTTTATGCCATTTCCCCCTCTGTTGGAGCTCTATATGCTGTATAGTGAGTGACCCTGAAGGCATGCTGTGTCTGATGTGTTTGCAGGGATGGCGTATGCTCTGCTGGCCTCACTGCCACCAGTCTATGGGCTATACACGTCCTTCTACCCTGTACTCGTCTACTTCATCTTCGGCACCTCCAGACACATCTCTGTAGGTGAGTAGGCCTAGTTCTGGTGCCACTACTGAGGCTGGGGAATAATCTGCCTGAGGAGGTCAGGTTAGCCAAGTCAGTGTCCTCCTCAAAACCCATCTCTATTGGAAAGCCTATCCTGTTTTTTTTATATCTTGATCATCTCTGAAAATGTATCAATGTTATTTCATAATTGTATTGTTTATGTGTCTATCCTAAACTTCCTAAAGTTTTTGTTAGGGTACAACTATCGGCTTACTGAACTAGTAGGTTAGTTTTGAGACAATAATGTAATTTTCTGTGTTAAATGTAAACTTCTGTCTCTCTCACTTCTGTCTCTCTAATGCTCTCATGCATATGCCTGTGTATTTGTAATGTCATACATGTATGTGCTTTGTGAAGGTACATTTGCTGTCATCAGCATCATGATTGGCAGTGTGGTTGAGCGGTTAGCACCAGATGCTAACTTCATCCCTAACATAACGAGTAACGGGTCCTCTGTGGTAGAGGTGGATGTAGCAGCCAGGGATGCGTACCGGGTCCAGATAGCCACTGCTCTCACCTTATGCTGTGGACTCTTCCAGGTCTGTGTCCAGCTCTCACTGAACAGAGCGTTTTGATTGAGAACTTTTTGAAGAACCGTTGAACTAGAGTTTCTATAGCATTTGTTATTAATTTTCACTACTTCTCTTCCTTTCTCTGTCATTCTCTCTCTTTCTCCCTCCCTCTCTCCTTCTCATTGTTTAGGTGGTGCTGGGGTTGGTGAAATTTGGCTTTGTGGTGACGTATCTGTCAGAGCCGCTGGTCAGAGGCTACACCACAGGAGCGGCCACACATGTGGTCATCTCTCAGCTGAAGTATCTATTTGGGATCAGCCCTGAGCGCTTTGCTGGGCCGCTGTCGCAAATTTATGTGAGTTTTATTCGTACAGGTTCTCTCTCTCTCTCTCTCTCTCTCTCTCTCTCTCTCTCTCTCTCTCTCTCTCTCTCTCTCTCTCTCTCTCTCTCTCTCTGTCTGTCTCTCTGTCTTGCTCTCAAACACACACACATACACACTTATCTTCACTCTGAGACACTGGCAGAATAAGTCCTGTTTCTATTACATGTCAATTAAGATGTCATGCCACCCCCTGATGGGTGTAAAGAACATTGCAACCTTCCCCCGTTGCAGATACTGATAGACCTCTGCCATCGGCTGCCTAGCACTAACATCCCCACTCTGGTGGTCAGTCTGGTGGCCCTGGCTGTCCTGATTATCGTCAAAGAGTTAAACTCCTACTACAGCAAAAAGCTACCGCTGCCCATTCCTATTGAGCTAATAGTGGTGAGTGGGATACCTTCTAACACCTAGTTGTCTTTGTTACATGGTTTATTTGTTGTTTCTATGCACTCATATGATGATTCTTGGATCATGTACCTTCATTCTTAGATACGTTTGCCCTATGCTATGTACATTTCCTTTAGACGTGTGCATATGCAATTGTCATTGAAGGCCAGGAGAGGGCAGTCTTGCTCAAAATTAGGTTGCATACCCACCTGTGTAAACATTTTAACACGTACTAAACCTTAAACATCATGCAGCATCAGTCAATGTCATCTTCCCTAACATGATGTTGAACCAGGCAATGAAAAAAATAAAAACCTAATAGAGATTCTTTTTTGTTCGCAGATAATAGGAGCAACAGTGATCTCATATTATGGGAATCTCAATGAGATATATAATGTTCATGTGGTTGGGGAGATTCCAAGTGGGTGAGTCGCACACATTCCCACGCCATGTGTGTGTATGTGTATGTAATATGTATGTGTGTGTGTGTGTGTGTGTCTGTGTGTGTAGGCTCATGGGTACGTGCGCAAGTGCATGCCAAAAGGTCATATGAACAGAAGTAATTTTGTATCCATGTCCTGGCCTTGAAGCTTTATAATATGTGTCAAAGACATAACAGGAGGCAGGGACAGGAGAGGCCCGTCCTGAGGCCAGACTAGAGGCAGGCCCCCATGTCTGGCTGTGCTCCAACTGCACTGCCGCTTTGATGGAGAAGCCACTGGCGTCAGCAGAGATCAGGGCGGTGTGCAGACCAAAATTCTGGGAGGGCAGGGCACAATTAAGAGTGATGGGGTAGAAAAAAACAACACTGATGCACTTATCATTTGTCATATTTTGTCAAGACTTTAGGGGGGATTACTTTGATACTTATAATTAACTACTATAAACTATAATAAATAAATAATACATAAATAATAAATAATAAATAAACTAATAATTCATTACTAATACTTAATTAAAGTCTGACCATCTTCCATGGGCACAACACCACTTGGGATAAGCTCCCCTGCAGCTGTATCTGCCAATCTCATCCATATGTGGAAACATAGTGTCTAGCACCTCAAACTGGGTTCTTTTTCCAGTGGGTCTCCATAAAAGATCTCTTTGTGGTTATGTTATGACTCCTTTGATAAAAAAGTTATTTGCATCCTTGAGGAGGGTTTCCTGGTCAGATTGGGCCTAGCCTCTCTTACACCAGTAAAGGAACAGTTGTGTGTTTAACTATAACAACTTTAACTTTGGAAACAACCTGTGAGTGCCTCTGTGAGCTTGGGGAATTTAAGGGGAAGCATATTGTCATAACGCTTCTGTTAATACTTGTTTCACATTAGAAGTGCCGTTGACGGGCATTGGTGATTCAGTTTGTTTTGCAGAGGGAAGTTGATGTCCTAACTTGTTATACATGTTAGTCAGCAGGAAGTACACAGTGATCTGTTAAATGTATGCTATCTGAAGCCAAATAAACCTACGATGGTCATAGGATACATTGCAAAATTGTTGCTAAACTTCCCAGGCATGGTGACATTGAGAGATAGCCGTTGTCTTGTAGTACAGGAGACAAAGGAGTCCCGTGGTCCAGGTTCTAGCTGATTCAGGCGTCTCCAACTCTCACTTTGGCATCAATAACGCTCTTTCTCCTTGATTCATCTACCATTAAAAGATGTTTTGTTTTGCCTCAATGTCTGAACATGTCAGTAATTTTATACCGTCAAGGATTATTCTGCAGGGTTGCTATACAGCATTTTGAGAGAAAAAAACAACAACACCCAGAGAGTCAAGAGAAGTAAAAGTGCATGATATTTCTCAACCTGTTGTAATAAGCGGTAGGCTCACAGCACTAGTAGGAAGGCTAATGACACACATAGCGCAATCACCAGCATGTGGGAGTGAAAATGGATTCTTAGACTACATTTTGAATTTCCCCTTTTCATGTAAGCAGTTCATGATTTTATTTTTTTTATGAGCTACTTTAAAAGGCATAGATCAGTTGGTTGTGAGCCTTCTGCCTTGTTGTAACTCACTTGCATCTACTATTATACACACTTGCATCTGACCTTTCAGTCAGAGCCACATTTAAATCCGGAATCTTACACTGGAATGTGAACACAAAGTTTCAGACATCGCGAGAAGCAGGATCCCCAGCACAGAGGCAGGCTAACGAAACGCTAGCGATTGTTGCAAACGTGTGTACAATGGCAGAGCCGGCGAAGAAGCAGTGAAAACCCTTGACGGAAGATGCAAAGAAAAGGAAAAAAGCTTCAGACCGAGCGAGGGCTCGCACACGTATCGACACGTACAGACGCTAGGGGGAGCTTCGTAGAGAAAAAGCATCAGGCTTGCCTGGTGTCCCTTTAATTCATAATTTTTTTTCCTGATCATCAGAATTAGCAAGCTTCACACTTTCAGTGGTGTCATCTATTAACCAACCACCTCTTTGTGTCCTCCCACCCAGCCTGGTGCCCCCGCGTGTGCCTGACTTCAGCCTGTTCCCCTCCATGGTCGGTGAGGCCTTCGCCATAGCAGTGGTGGGCTATGCCATCAACATCTCCTTGGGCAAGACTTTTAGCCTTAAACACGGCTATAAAGTAGACAGCAACCAGGTATTACCATTGCCTTTTCCACGGTTTGCTTTAACAGACCTTTTGAGCAATATGTCAATGCAACACACACACACACACACACACACACACACACATATGCACACACACACACACACATATTGATTCCTTTATATTTTGCAGGAGCTGGTAGCGTTGGGTCTCAGTAATACGGTGGGTAGCTTCTTCCAGTGCTACTCCGTCACCTCCTCTATGTCTCGCAGTCTGATTCAGGAGAGCACGGGAGGAAAGACACAGGTGAAACACACACACACACACACACACACACACACACACACACACATACACACATTCACAAACAATTACACATGTAATGGATGTTTATTGTTAAAGTGAAAATGAGTCATATAGTACATGGAAAGCTAGAAATGGATCATGTTATATAGAAGTGATTATCAAAAGGAAGACGGAGTTACAGTATACTGTATGCTGATACATACATATTAAGCACATACAGTACATACTTTTTCTCTCTCACACACACACACTTAATGGTTATGTGTTTTTCAGGTGGCTGGGGTCGTTTCTGCGCTAATTGTGCTAGTCACAGTGCTGAAGCTGGGTTCGCTGTTTGAGGAACTGCCCAAGGTGCGGTCTACCCGTTCGCTCTTCCACCTCACCCCAGTAGCCCTGACCGTCAGCAGATTTGCCCACACTTTTTCACGTCTGTCTGTCTGTCTGTGTATGTCTTTGCTACAGACTGTGCTCGCCACCATTGTGTTCGTGAACCTGAAGGGCATGTTCAAACAGTACATGGACATCCCTGCACTGTGGAAGAGTAACAAAGTAGATCTGGTGAGGACAGTTCATTCAGTTTTCTATCCTGCATGTTATCAAATCAAAACATCCTTCTAGCTCCACCACCCTGACCAGAAAAAACAGATTGTACCATGCACTGTGATCTCTACTATCAGAAACAGTATGCCTCTTCGATCTGCCACTTTGCACCTTATTGATAGCGGCAGGAATATGTTATTCTATATTAGTGTGTGCTTTCTCGTACACTAGCTTGCCTTTCCATCGCTTATGTGTATGCTTTGTGTGTGTGTCTTTGTGTGCGTGTGTGTGTGTGTGTGTGTGTACGTGCTGTAGCTGATATGGGTGGTAACGTGCACCTGCACAATTCTGCTCAATCTGGACCTGGGTCTGGCTGCCTCCGTCGCATTCAGCCTCCTCACTGTCATCTTCAGAACACAGCTGTGAGTGGCTTTGTGTGTGTGTGTGTGTGTGTGTGTGTGTGTGTGTGTGTGTGTGTGTGTGTGTCTGTCAGAGAGATGTACGTGTGTGTAGGTGTGTGTGTGAGAGAGAAAGAATGTCTGACTCCTGACTCCCTTCATCATTATGTGATCATATGTAAAGCGCTCTCAGATGACTGAGTCTTCCTCCCTCTCCATCTCTGTGTCTAAATCTGTCGTTCCCCCGCCCTCTCTCTCTCTCTCTCTCTCTCTCTCACTCCCTCTCTCTCTCTTCCAGTCCAAAGTATTACCTGCTTGGCTGGGTACCAGGGACAGAACTCTACCTGGACACAGAGACCTATGAGGAGGTTAGAGCCTTCCAAACACACTTTCATTCCTGCACACATATGTGCTTGTCTTTCTGTCTTGGCCGTGTGTGTGTGTGTGTGTGTGTGTGTGTGTGTGTGTGTGTGTGTGTGTGTGTGTGTGTGTGTGTGTGTGTGTGTGTGTGTGTGTGTGTGTGTGTGTGTGTGTGTGTGTGTGTGTGTGTATTAATGTTAGTTGTGGTTATGTGCGTGTGTATGTAGGCCAAGGAGATCCCGGGCGTCACTATCTTCCGCTCCTCTGCCACTGTGTATTTTGCCAACGCTGAGCTGTACAGAGAGGCCCTGGAGGACAAGGTGCCCACCCCCCCCCCCCCCCGCTCACGCCACATAGCTCATAATGTGTAGCACTCAGCCAGTAACCAATATGAATCCACATGTATTATATCTCTGCCCCTCTCTGTCTCTCTCTCTCCCTCCTTCCCTTTCCCTCTCTTGTTTTCTCTCTCCTCTCTTTCTCTTCTACCCTCTTTCGCTCTTCCTCCCTCCTTTCTCTCTCCGTCTCTGCTCTCTCTTCATTCCTCTTCCCTCCATCGCTCTCAGAGTGGGATCAATATCAATAAGCTGCTGAAACAGAAGAAGAAACAGGCCGCAAAGCAGAAGCGTTTACAAGCCAAAGAGGAGAAGAGAGCCCAGAAACAGAAAACAAAAGAGGTGCGTGGTGCTGAAGCATGCAGAAAAGACACATGCACACACACACACACACACACACATCCTAATATGCAGACCAGAATTTCTCTATACTATTCTTTTTGGCCATTTGTCATTATACACCACTGTAATATCAGCCAGTGACAGCGATCCACACAAGCTCACGATGCCTCTCTCTCTCTGAGCCGGAAATAATGTTGGCGTGAGCACGTGATTGACCTCACGTGCAGTCTACTCTATCTATCGGCAGCCGCTGAAGCAGGCCAGGGGCGCTGCTATGTAGCTCATCGATGGGCCAAGCCCCACATTACGATTTCCTATACTCAGCAATTACGCTGGGAAGGTGAGAGAAGCAGTCCATCAATGGCCTCTGTGGGCAGACCTTCTTACTTACAGGGAGAGACCTCCTCGCACAGATAATGTGGTCGAGGCCAAGGGGGTTGTGTGGAGGCGTTTAGCTCATGTTTGCATTCACACTTAAACACACTCCTGATGCAAGAGCACTGGGATTGAATCATGTTGCCAAGTTACCAAGGGGAGTGTGTGTTTGTGTGTGTGTATGTGTGTGTGTGTGTGTGTGTGTGTGTGTGTGTGCATGCTCATGTGGGACAGAGGTAGTGTCGACTTATTGCACACGGCAACGTGATATGTTGTGTAACATCAAAGGTCTATCAGTTCAGCTAACCTAAAAAATGATACCTGTTACCCTGCTGCTCTGTCCGTTGCTAAGCAGCCTCGTTACTGTGTTACAGAACGGAATGGTCAGTGTCGCAGCCAACGGAACGGCGCATCCCGTCCACAAGGAGACGGACTCGGTCCACTGGCGCGGCTCTAACGGCGACCTGCGGAGGGACTCGCACTGCGGCAACGGCGTGGCACCGCACAGCGCTAACGGCAGCGTCGCCAACGGCTGCATCAACAAGGGCTTCGAGCAGGAGCCAGAGGCGCACACGTGTGACGTGGGAGACGAGCGGACCGATGACCCGATATGGGAGGAGGTGCGGAGCACGGAGGTGTCCAGCGGCAGCGGCAAGCACTCCATCATCCTGGACCTGTCCACTGTGGGCTTCGCCGACACAGTCACACTCAAGACCCTGAAAAATGTGAGCATTAATCAACCAAATTAACATAGCAGAAAGTCAGAATGAAAGTCAGAAAGAAAGAAAGAAAGAAAGGAAGAAAGAAAGTGAAAGATAAAAAGAAAGAAAGAAAGTGAAAGATAGATATAAAGAAAGTATCCACTTAAGTTGCAAGATTCTCATTTTCATCCTGAGGGTTCTCTATGGGACTATTATGAAGTGTCAGGGAAAGGAAAGGAAGGAAGGAAGCAAGGAAGCAAGGGGGGGTAAAGGAAGTAAGGACAGGAGGTTAGTATGTGTGGGCAGACCAAAGACTGGGGGACACTACATCTGATGCTGATGGATAGCGACTCAGAGAAGCATGGCAGAGAATAGGGCCAGAGGTTGACTCACTTTTCCCGCCACGTCAGCAGTATGTGTAGCCTGAGCGGTCGGTGAGTAGTAGGTTGACCATGGAGGACACTGTCCTTCACAGCCAGGCCACCACGCATTTGTTTTCAAAACAGCGCTGGCTTTTTAATCTTGTTTTTCCGCCATTACGCAACACTCTGATTTCTCCTTATCTGGTGGCCGACTTGCACTCAGCGGGAACAAAAACGTCTGTGTGTCTCCGCACAAAGCGGCAGGCTAAATCCAGCGCAGGGTGTTTTTCTCCTTCTGCCAATGGGGGGGAGGAAAGGGAGGAGAGAGAGAGAGAAACAGAGACTAGCAGGTGACCAGAGGGGTCTGCTGGGGACGTTTTTTTGCTGATGGCCTCTTTTTGTCTCCCTTTCCAACCTTATATCCTCCCATCTCCTGTGTCAAATACTGCTTCCATTCTCTCTTTCTCCCATTCCCCATCTTTCTCTCTTCCCTCGTTCTCTCTATCCCTCTCTCTTTCTCAGATATGCCGGGACTTTGGTGAGGTGGACGTGACTGTGTACCTGGCAGGCTGTCAAGGTGAGTGCTGTGTCCAACCCCTTAGGCCTTTATCTATCACATCCATCACCCACAGGACAGGCTAGATACAACTCTCTCTCTCACACATACACACACACACACCCTTGAGAGAGGAAAGTATCATTACAGTTCAGAGAAAAGGTGTATAATGGTGTGTGTGTGTATACAGTATGTGTTTGTGTGAAGGAGACTGACATTTTCCTCAAAGCTCAGTGTAAAGGTGAGTAATGGTGTGGTTATGTGTGTGTGTGTGTTTCAGTGTATGTGTATACAAATCTGTGTTTGTGTCTGTGAGAAAGAGAAGGACAAAGAGAGAGTCTTAACACAGCTCTCTGACTACAGGTGAATCATGGTGTATGTGTGTGTGTGTGTGTGTGTGTGAGAGAGAGAGAGCGAGAAAGTGTCTGACAGAGACAGAGATAAAGAGTAATCACAGCTCTCCGTAATTGTGAATAATGGCACAGGTGTGTGAGCGTGTGTGTGTTATACTGGTGTGTGTGTTTGTGTTTGGGACGGGAGAGGGTTAGGGGTAAATAATGGTATGTTTATGTGCTGTATGTCTAGGTATTTAAAACAAGTGAGAGAGAAAGTGAAACGAAAAAGATGAATAATGGTGTGTGTGTGTGTGTGTGTGTGTGTGTGTGTTGTGTTGTAGTGTGTGTTGTCCAACAGCTGGAGCGGGGGGGCTTCTTCACTGCCTCCATCCCTAAGAGTCACCTGTTCCCCTCCATTCATGATGCAGTGCTGCACTGTCTCAACCACAGGGACAAAGAGCTACCCATCTACGACTGTGTACTGGTGAGATTTTTCTCTCTCCCTCTTTCTCTCACTCACACAAACATACACACACACACACTCCCCAGCCCAAGACACCACAAACACACCGTCAGGCTGTCACACCATTGCCAAGCCTCTTGCATGACAAGGCCTCTCATGCACTGTTTTTTTTTTGCCCTGTGTTGCCATGGAAACAGGAGATTGCCTGTGTTACTCAGCTGTGACCAACAGAGGTCAGACTGGACTCTTCCTCCCTGTGCCCTCCCACCATCCCTCGCTCACTCCACGGTGCTGCAACCAGCGCAGCAAGGCACTGGGTTGCCATGACAACTGATGGGGGTGGTTACCATGGGTTCCACTGTTTTCTTCCCTCCTTTCCCGCCATTTTGATGTTATTTTATTAATGATCTGGCAGAACTCAGAGTCTTCAGTGGGAAACCACCGCTCAGATCCAGATAGTCTTAAAGTCACTGCTGTGCAACACAGAGAACCAAGTCCAACCAACTAACCAGAAACAACCCTCAGGGAAACTATCTTATTATAAATTACCCTCAATTAGAGCAGGGATATCTCAGGGTTCTGAAAGTACTACATGTACATGGGTCAGTGACATATAAGGGTTGGTAAGATGAGAAAATTAAAAATATGTTTAAACCTTTAAAACAAAACATGCCTGAGATTTGCTAAAGTTTATACTTTGTATTTCATGCAATTGCTCTCATTGCTCTCATGTCTCAAATTATTAGTTTATTTTGTAATATCCTATGAGAATATGTTTTATTATATTTATTTCTAAATTTAAATTATATGGGTTTTTCATTGTACTGAGCAAGACCATATGCTATAAACATCTTGTTTTATGTCTATTCTTTGACCATTTGAGTAAAAATGGGTTAAACAACCATTATTACAGTGAGGTAGAGTTTTAAATCATTATCCATATTAACTTTTTTGTACATTATTAGTCTTTTAGACAAAATACTGGTTACACCAATTGACCATAAAACGTTTATAGCAATAGGACAAGAAAATGACACAGAAAATAGGCATCAAGGTAAACTGAGTTGGATATTTTGATATGTATTCATGTCATTCATCATATTCCATATCAAATTTCATTTCATAACATCAATGAAGAAACTTGTGTTCTACTTGATTTCAGATCAGTTCTCATACAATTTCAGTCTATACCCATTATTTTCAAAGAGAGTGAGATAAAGGGCCCTATTTTCGCGATGCAAAACCTGGTGCAAAGCGTATTATTATTCTGACGCAATGTTTTTTCCTATCTTACACTTCACTTTTATTAAATAATGCGCCCAGGGGTGTGGAAATTACCGACATAAGGTGTGGTCTGGCACATGATCTAAAAATCGCTATCTTACATCTAAAAATCATTACGCCACTGACCAAGAAAAGTCTGGTCTATAGCGAAAGGCGCATATGAAACACAACTGAAGACGCACTGTCACGAAATGTAAGCAGCAATTCCTCTGCAGAATAAATGTCCTTAGGTTATTTATTCAGTCATTCGAACATTATAGGGGGAAGCTTTTTTCAAGTTTTTGCTGGTAACCCATTGTCAGTCAATAGTAAAAGTAATTAACTGTGTATATATAAGTAATTAACTGTTTTGTCGTTGACTATGACACCACGGTGAAGTTAGTTTCACTTTGCCTATAGTTCAATTAATAGAAAGGTGCAGATGTGTGTAGCCTATACTCTGCTAGGTTTTAGTAAAGAATGGCTTAGTGGAATACCTGTTCCATACGGTCTTGTGTACAAGCAGATTCCTTCAAATACACCGCTGACTATCAAAATACTGATGCGCTGTTTGATGTTGCCCTGCTTGCTGTTAAAGGGAATGACAGATGTCCTCCTCATTGGTTTAAAGGATGTTAACCCCAAAACACACCCATGACTGATTAAGAAACATAAGAGCCACCTTTTTGCGCCAGGCACCTGACGTTTGATAACAAAACCACCCCAAATGTGGACTGGACAAACCCCTAAATGTATTTACGCTATTCGCTAGTGACCATGCATTTTAAATTGCTAAAATAGGGCCCAAAGTGTGTGTGAGAGAGAACAAGAGTGAAAGAGTGGGTATGATAATTTCTTAACAACCAACCAACAGCAGGATCTGCGTTCACTTGCATTCTGTGGTGAGACAAGTTTTCCTTGCTTGTAAGTGGCATCCATTGGGGGACAAGAAGTACATTTTATATATAATAAATGTATTTATATTATTTATTTATAATTTTAACATACTGTTTACATACATCATAATAAAATATAAAAAAATAATTATGGAAGTTTAAATTTAAAATGAAAAGCTTTGACATTTCAAAAATCGCTTAAATTGCAATCTAATTAAACCCTTTTAAAGCTATTGTTCATGCTAAACAGTTAGTCACTATATAAATTATAAAAATAATATAATTGGCACCTAATATTACATACTCTTGGCCCTGAATCTGACCAAACTGGTCTCAAACAGAAAAGAGTCAAATGGTGTAACCGGTTACACCATTTGACATTTCTATTTAAAAGCAAAATTTGCAGGCATTATTATGGACAACTATGTACACACTTCTCCTTTATGTGAATATCCAAACACAGTTTTTACATTAAATTGAATATTTTATGATTATTATGATTTATAAACATTTTCAAAAGGTCATACCATTTGACATGTAACCTAAGCTTGCCTGGCCATGGCCGAAAAACACTGTTATGTTACTTTAAGAGAGTTGCTAACCTTGACTCATAGCAGTTGAGGTCTTGAAAGGTCCTTCTCTATGACATAGTTTACTGTCACATTATCCTCTGGCATAATACATACAAAATTGCTCTTTAAATGGTGGTTACACCACTTGACATTTTAAGTGGTTGATGTGACAGACACGATTCCCCATATTAATTAAAACATTCAGATCAATGGGGTTTCATTACTTGTATTAAATATAGAAAAGTTCTTCTGCAAGATCATGCCAGATTATTTTAGAAGGGATTTTGGAGAGAATTTCACATCTTTTTCAGCAAGTGTAATTATTTGGTTCATGTTTTTGTGGTTACACCGTGTTGACAATTTTACCCAAATTCAGTTAATACTCTTTAAAACATTAAATAAATCCAAAACTTTAAGATTAGGGTTTGATGAAAATGATATTTGAAAATAATTTGTCAAATTATTTTCAAATTTTAACAATTTTAAATGTATGTAACCCATATGTACACAAAAAAATGAGCGTCACGTCATTGACCCACATGTGAAACCTCATTTGTAGTATGTATAGACATGAGGAGGGGAAAGATAACTTCCAAAATATACTGATCCAGATAGCCAGTAAAGTGCAAATGTTTGTATATTGATACTATAGCATTTTTGTTCATTGGTGCACTTTTCTGTGACCCTTTTGGAATGTGAAGGAAGCTGTGATTTTGATTTTGTTACACATTTATGGGGCATTACTTTGACATTGATTTGTTTCTTACTTGAATGTTTTGTATGTTTTATTGATTTCTTTACTCAACCCTATAAGGTTGAAATTTTAATAAACATTTGCCTTTTTTGTTAAGAGTTAAGTCTGAGATCTTTACCAGCAGACTACAGACTACTAACCGGTTACACCATTTGACATTTCTATTTAAAAGCAAAATTTGCAGGCATTATTATGGACAACTATGTACACACTTCTCCTTTATGTGAATATCCAAACACAGTTTTTACATTAAATTGAATATTTTATGATTATTATGATTTATAAACATTTTCAAAAGGTCATACCATTTGACATGTAACCTAAGCTTGCCTGGCCATGGCCGAAAAACACTGTTATGTTACTTTAAGAGAGTTGCTAACCTTGACTCATAGCAGTTGAGGTCTTGAAAGGTCCTTCTCTATGACATAGTTTACTGTCACATTATCCTCTGGCATAATACATACAAAATTGCTCTTTAAATGGTGGTTACACCACTTGACATTTTAAGTGGTTGATGTGACAGACACGATTCCCCATATTAATTAAAACATTCAGATCAATGGGGTTTCATTACTTGTATTAAATATAGAAAAGTTCTTCTGCAAGATCATGCCAGATTATTTTAGAAGGGATTTTGGAGAGAATTTCACATCTTTTTCAGCAAGTGTAATTATTTGGTTCATGTTTTTGTGGTTACACCGTGTTGACAATTTTACCCAAATTCAGTTAATACTCTTTAAAACATTAAATAAATCCAAAACTTTAAGATTAGGGTTTGATGAAAATGATATTTGAAAATAATTTGTCAAATTATTTTCAAATTTTAACAATTTTAAATGTATGTAACCCATATGTACACAAAAAAATGAGCGTCACGTCATTGACCCACATGTGAAACCTCATTTGTAGTATGTATAGACATGAGGAGGGGAAAGATAACTTCCAAAATATACTGATCCAGATAGCCAGTAAAGTGCAAATGTTTGTATATTGATACTATAGCATTTTTGTTCATTGGTGCACTTTTCTGTGACCCTTTTGGAATGTGAAGGAAGCTGTGATTTTGATTTTGTTACACATTTATGGGGCATTACTTTGACATTGATTTGTTTCTTACTTGAATGTTTTGTATGTTTTATTGATTTCTTTACTCAACCCTATAAGGTTGAAATTTTAATAAACATTTGCCTTTTTTGTTAAGAGTTAAGTCTGAGATCTTTACCAGCAGACTACAATTAGAAGTGTAATTTGCTGGTCTACAATTAGAAGTGTAATTTGCTAGTCGCTGGTCATATTTGATTAGCCTGACGTGGCCATAGGCTACTCAAAATTCTATTCAGAATTTGAGTCTGGAACCAGGGCATTGACACGTGATATTGAGGCGTGTTTGAACTGATACAGGGGAAAAAATGCCTCTGCGCACAATTGGATAGACCTAACCAATCAGAGCAATGAAATAGCCTACCGTGAATCCTGTAGAGAGAACGAAAACATCCTTCTTCTCGACAAATACCTTAATCGCTGTTTTCTGTTGGTTTTGTGCCCTGTCAATATCTTGTACAACCGACACGATAGCGTCATAAACGTCTAGATTCTCTAGCGACAAGCTTTTTGCTGTAAACAAAATCACGTGAATGAATAGGCACCATTGCTCATCTGTCCATCATTGTATAAAGCCCGCCCGGACGATTTGATTGCTCCGCACAATTCTCAAGTTTTTCTCAAGAATTTCCCGACCTCAAATTTTGTGAGCGGGGTTAAATTCAGGCTAATATCCAGTGTGTGTGTGTGTGTGTGTGTGTGTGTTAGTGAGAGAGAGAGAGACAAAGCGAGAGAGAGGGTGTTTGTGTGTGTAGAACCTCTACAATGAAAAAATTAAATCTCACACACACACAAGGCCATCCCAAATCCATGAAATCATTTAATGACTTTTATATGACTCAGCCTGCTGGCCCCCTCCCAGGCTGATCACAACACAGTGGGACCACATGGGATCAATACTGATACGGACACACACAACACAACACCGGACACACACAGCTCACATGGACCTTACCGGAAAACCCACAGTCCAACCCACCAACCAACGGGCATGGGCAGGGCTTTGGTCACCGTTTTGACTGCTGTATGCTTTCTTTTTGGTTGAATTAAAGGAGATGATAGAATAGTAACTGTTCTG
The DNA here is from genome assembly GCF_046254945.1 of Alosa pseudoharengus. Taxonomy (NCBI): domain Eukaryota; kingdom Metazoa; phylum Chordata; class Actinopteri; order Clupeiformes; family Clupeidae; genus Alosa; species Alosa pseudoharengus. The sequence goes on along the minus strand of NW_027468881.1, from coordinate 15,463,040 downwards.
TTTACAGTGTCTTTATGGACGGCAGTGAAAAGAGTGGAGAGAGAGAGAGAGCGAGAGAGATGTTTGGAAGAAGAGTAACACTAATGCAATACTGAGATGGAGAGAAGCTTTAGTCTCATCCCTCAGGGATGGATATTTATGCTCTTGTGAATGGACAACAGATAAGTGGCAATACGATGGGATATGTTTGTGTGTGTGTGTGTGTGTGTGTGTGTGTGTGTGTGTGTGTGTGTGTGCGCGCGCGCGTGTGTGTGTGCGCGCGCGCGTGTGCGTGTGGGTAGTTGGACGCTGGACATATCCTCACTCAAGCACAAGTCAAGAGTGGTGTGTGGTAGTCTTGGAGACCTCATCAGGATCGGACCATGGACATAGGTGAGTGTGTGTGTGTGTGTGTGTTAGTGTTAGATGACAGTCTCATACAGGAGTGTGTTTTTGCTCTGCTCTGAGTTGGGCAGTAGTTTGGTCTCGTTTTCGGGTGGGAGGAACTCCAGGTGATGACGCCCCCAGATGGGCGTTGTCAAGTGTTGCCAACGCTACAGACAAAGACAAAGAGGACGAGTAAGAAACACACACACACAATAACACAATTCAGATCAAATACAGCACCTTGGGTGAGAGGCAAAAGTGGGTCACAGCCCAATTACTTTCACACAATCACTTTCCATGCATGTAGACTGCACTGAACACACACACACATTGTACCTCTGGGAGAGAGCCTTTGCAGTGGAGCAGTTTGTAGAGGACGGTTAGAGGAATGCAGAGCATGGAGGACAGAGCCAGACCCCAGCCTATGGCCTCGCCCCACCAGGGATACGTATACACCCCGTTATACACCAGACGCTTGTAGTTCACCACGTGGAACATGAAAATTGTCTGTCAGGCAGAAACACACACACACACACGGAGACTGAAGAGACTTGCGGCTACATGGTGGTCATCATATCCCTGGGAGGTCATTGGCATTAACTACAATGATTAGAGCAAACAATTTCTCTAATAGTGACTTGCATGCGTTTGAGGCTAAAAATAAAATATTTTGATATTATAAATAGTTATATGGCTAAAATATAAAACGTGATATACATATTTATGATTACACAACATCTTCAGATACTGAGTAAAATTACATTATACTTAAAATGCCTATGAGATAAACGTCCAATGTCCTATTTATTATTACCATTATATCACGTTGACAAAACGTCTTCAGATACTGAGTCAAAGTGAAATAACGATATAGACTGCTGATGACGTGACCATGACGAACGTGGCCATCAAGGACATGATGACAACAACAGTGGCGCATGGTGGCTCATTGGTGCTCATCGTGATGGCCGGCGGGGTACTCACCATGCACACTATGGGTGTGAAGTACGACCAGCACCACTTCATGTAGGGCAGAGGATGATAGCCAATCATCCGCGCCACGTCATCCATGAAACGATCAGCTCCTAGGAAACAGATGGACGGCAGGAGGGAGAGAGAGACAGAGAGAGATACAGGAAATGAAAAAAACAAAAACATTAAACACATATCAAACATGTAAACAAGCTCTGCACTCACGCAGTCAAAGCATACACAAACTCCATACTCCCCAGAAACAAACTCCCCAGCTATTTGTTTTTGCTTCATGTTTCACTGTCTCCTTGACAGTGCCACTGTGACGTGTAGTCTGACACGTAGTTAAGCCCACTGTGGGGAGCCGTGTGATGCTTACCGTAGACCCAGGCCACAACCACGCACTCCCAGAAGGCCTGCCACAGCAGGGTCATCCCACTGGCCGAGTAGTAGTCAAACAGCTGGAACACATACATCCCTCCCTGGGAGAGATAGAGAGAGCGGCAATGCATTAGATCTCAGGGAAGGGTTGGGAGTAAAGGGCATTTTCATTCGCAATGTAAGCATGAAGGCTTGATTGAGTTCTGGCAGCTGTTGGAATAGCTTACTGTAACGGGTTGAAAGACATCCTGTCTTTTTCATTTGACTGAACACCACCCATCTTGTTTGTACTGAGGATGAAAATTCAGCTGTAATCTGAATCCAGACATCGAACTCAGGTTCAAATCCTTCTGTGGATCTCATCTCATCTCGCCTGATTCTCTCCCCATCCCTCTCTCTCTCTTTTAGCCTTCATCCCCCTTCTCCTTCTGTCTCTGGCTCACCTGCGTCACCATGGAGAGGTCGATGACGAAGCAGATGGCGCAGCATATCGCTACGATGACCTCACGCCGCAGGCGTCCCAGCATTGACTTAGGAGGCAGCATGTCCATCAGACCAGTGATGAAACCCTCCACCCCAACAAACTGAGACAGGGATAGAAAGAGAGAGAGAGAGAGAGAGAATGGTTTAACACTCCATTATTGAACAGTGTGAGTGTGTAACTTTCTTACATGACTACTTGAGAGAAAAATATATAAATGGAGGGACACAGATATATATATACACCGGTATATATATATTTATATATACAGTATATATACACACGTCTATAGATATATCTTGAGAGAAGACAAAAGAGAGGTGGGGTTTAATTTTTGTCCATCTTTGGTAAAGGGCATGGTACTGTATGTTACAAGTATTTCCGAGACTTACCTCGCCTACTTTCTAAACTCTCTGACCCCTGGCACACCAAGTCCAGATCAGGCAGTGGGAGTGTGAGGCCTTCAATAGACCCATATGTAACGGAGGCAGACTGAGCTAGCGTGCTAGTTGCCCGTGTAAATCCTCACAGCCCTAACCTTAAGAACGCTTCTAACTGCTGAGTTGGAAGCCTGGGCTTTTAGCTCAGTGGTTAGAGCGTTCGTCTCCCATGCCGGTGTGTGTGTCAAGGTGGCGGGTTCGAGGCCCGTGAGCGGCGAACGAACCGACCTTGTGATACATACACGAATCTCAGCACACAGTCACTTTTCTTCTGGACGGAGATAAGTCCTTTTGGCTCTGGATAATTATTTGGAATTGATGTGCCAAGGTTTCTTAGTGCTACAGTGCAAGTCCACTCTACTCGCAGGCTGCAGGGACTACCTGACTAATGTTATGTTCATTTAATTTACACTGACAAGCAGAGTGTGGGTCTGGGCGCTAACATTAACACTTGACAGGAGCCACTTTGCTGTTACCTTAGTGAGGCGCGTTATGTCTGCAGGACCGGTGGAAAATGGGCAGGAGGCAGAAAGATAGTATGTAGTACAGTTGTGTATGAGCGGAAAATGAGTGTGTGTGTGTGTGTGTGTGTGTGTGTGTGTGTGTGTGTGCGATGAGCGTGGGAGTGGTGTCACCTGGCTGTCCAGTCCCAGCACCAGGAGCATGAAGAAGAAGAGCACGGCCCACAGCGGAGCCAGTGGCATCAGAGTCACCGCTTTAGGGTAGGCGATAAACGCAAGGCCAGGACCTGAGCCAGAACAGAGGGAATCAGAGAGAGAGAGAGAGAGAGTTTAACACTTGTTTATTATGAAGCCATTGTTTTTTTCACGCAATTGCATCATTAAAACATGTACATTAAAACATTTAAATTCCCCACATACATAATGTACATCCTCACATAAAGGGAAGAGTTGGAGAGAGAGAGAGAGAGAGAGAGAGAGAGAGAGAGAGAGAGATGAAAAGAGAGAAGGCACTAAGATAGAACATTAATTGACTGCTGTCTGCTGTGAGCTCCATTTATTTTTCATTGGCCACCCTTGAGACACGGTGACGCAATGAGCAGAGTGAACAGACCTGTCAACACCCCAGTCGGTAGAGTCGTGCTGGTGCTCAGGGTTTACATATACTGTACATAAACACAAGTCTAACGCATATAAACAAAAGCAGTATTCGACTACACAAGGGTCAACAGAGGCTAGATAGATGGTGGCTCGGGGCATAACATGCAATTGTGCTCACAATCAACACTAGAGAAGAGACAATGTTCAGAGATGTATCTGGTCTGTCAATAGGGGCTTTAGATTAGGAAGTAACAAAATATGTCAAGTATGTGAGGAGGCTGGCTCACTCATGCTGAGTGAATGGAGCCTTTATGAGTAAAGTCATGCTGAGAAGGCATCTAGTGATGGTGATGGTGGAATTGTGAGATGTTGATATTGTGAGATGTTCATTGTCGTGGGATACTGATATGGTGTGATATTGTCGTTGTGGGACATTGATACTGTGTGATATTCATATTTTAAGACCTTTATGTTGTGTGACATTCATGTTGTGGGATACTGATAATGTGTGATGTTCTCATTGTGGGATACCTGTATTGTTTATGTTATGTGTATGTTGTGGGACATGGATATGTTGTGATGATCATGTCATGGGACATTGATGCTGTGTTATGTTCATGTTGTGGGATGTTCATACGTTTGTGTGGCACTGATATGTATGATATTCATATCTGGTTGTTAAGTCCAACGTCACGGGCCCAACTGCTTTTTCGTTTTAAAAAAAAAAAAACCTTTACTAGCGCAGCCAGCCAGTTTTCGCAACTTGTAAACTTTGTCACCATCACCGCCGTTTTAGTGAGTATAACTTTAATACAGTAATTACTGTAGCTGTACAGCCAGATGATATAATCAAGGGTATCGTCAAGGCTTCCGCAAAAAAATAGGATTTTATTAGATTGAGGCAACGAGTAGTAGGATGACAATTTTCTTAAAAGCTACTCTGAATATTGGAAAAATACTTTATTTTACTCTCTATGAAGAAAAACGAGAGGGTCTGAAAGCCATTGGACCCGGAAAGAGAATTAGTATAGTAGTAAGGGAAATTTGGTCTCTGCATTTATTCCAATCCGTGAATTACTGAAACACACTCAGCACACAGTGAACACACAGTGAGGTGAAGCACACACTAATCCTGGCGCAGTGAGCTGCCTGCTACAACAGCGGCACTCGGGGAGCAGTGAGGGGTTAGGTGCCTTGCTCAAGGGCACTTCAGCCGTGCCTACTGGTCGGGGTTCGAACCGGCAACCCTCCGGTTACAAGTCCGAAATCGCAAACCAGTAGGCCACGGCTGCCCCAACGTGTGATGTATATATCATACGTGGGTCATTGATATTGTGTGATGTTCATGTTGTGGGATATCGGTGTGGGGTGCAAGGTCACTGGTCTCACCGCTCTCGGCTACACGGCTGATATCCACTCCCTGCTCTGCAGCCATGAAGCCCAGCACAGAAAACACCACGAACCCCGCAAAGAAGCTGGTCCCACTGTTAATGAGGGCCAGGACAAAGGCATCCCTGAGAATGGAGAGAGGGGCAAGAGAGGCAGGTGAAGGAAGAATGACATTAGGCCTATATCATCAACCTTTTTTAGTGCATGTTGCAAATACAGAGCACAAACACAGAGAAAGATAGACAGATTGTGTGAGAGATATTGTGCGAGAGAGAGGGAAAAAAACACGGACCCCAACCACAGCCCCGATAAAAAAGAATGAGACATAAGACTGCACTGGCAACCGTACTTTAACATACACACGCATGCACACATTCCTCACATTCCCTCGGAAAACTCAAGACTGGGATTACAGCTCTTTCAAAACTCAGGCTCTGACTCACTGTTGAAAATCTACCAATTGCTGTGGGAGTGCTTCCATTTGACCTTTTATTGACCATAGATTGTCTACTTGCACACGGACACACACACACAGACACAGACACACACACACACACTAGCGCACACACACCCTCACATCCCTAACATACTGCTGTGCGGCATAAAGTAAACGTTTCTGCCGTGAATGTTGGCTCACTCCTCTGATGGGCTGATGGGCAGTGAGCTAGGAATGCTAGGTGGCTTGAGGACATTCATGCATTCTGCTTCCAGCTGCAATGTAATAGCTACCATCTCATTCCAAAGCAATAGTTGTAATGCTCATAGACTGTATACCTCTAATCTGTTTCTATACGTCTGTGTAGAAGACATATGTTAATGTATATCTAGTATCTACACAGACTTTATGTATTGTAAATACATACCACATAAAGGAGAGTACACATACAAGTCAGTGGAGTCTTTTTTCACAAGCTAATTTGTTTAAATGTCTTCTGGGAATATTCATTGACATTGTTAGCACAGGAGATTCTTCCCTAAAGAGGGTCACTAGGGAAACTCCAGAGAGACTCCTGTGCTTGTGAGTCTCATGACAGCGATGTATTCACACACACAAACAACCACACACACACACACACACACACACACAGACACACACACACACAGAGGACTAAGATGGATACAACCACCGATCCCACCACATTCCCTCCCTGAGAGTGAGAGTGAGAGAGCACATTAATTAACTTTCAATGATCCACTAAGCTCGAGAAGAGACAGATGGTTAACTGAACAATAGCCTGTGTCTCACTCCATTCAGGCTATATGAGGAGAAATGGGTGACTCAGGACGTGGACCGAGGGAGGGAGGAGCGGAAAAAAAAGCGCATTCTCTCCATCTGCACAGATTCCGGGGAGGTGAGGTCAGGCCTTTGGCCTGGTGATATGGATTTTCACTCATTGAGTCAATTTGACACGAGCGAAGGATGTGGAATACTAATGCTTTGCATATTTGAAGACTTCTTTGTGTTTGTATCAAAAACAGAGAGCACAAAGTGGTACCATATTACACCAAACAAACAGCATATGGCT
>NW_027468881.1:15428924-15451424 GCF_046254945.1 Alosa pseudoharengus | reverse complement strand
AAAGGAGAGAAAAGAAAGAAAGGAGAGATCAGATAATGGTGCAATGCATGAAGAGATATCGACCGCTGGAGGAGAAAAGAGGTAAGCAACCAATTTCCTGTGGTTGGCCTCAGGTGCTGGGTGAAGAGGAGACATAGTGCTGTCACAGCAGAAAGAGGTCTTACTGATGCCTACTATCCACAGACATTACACAGTATGGGTCAGTATGGTAGAAGTTCAGATACAGTATATAGAGAACTTCTACTCTGTATGTAAAACAGACGTTTACAATATACAACTGAAATAGGGAAATGGGGAACTTACAGCAGTAGACATCTGATGGTGTGCATTGTGTACATCTGTGTGTGTGTGTGTGTGTGTGTGTGTGTGTGTGTGTGTATGTGCATGTGTGTGTACAGTATGTGTATGTGTATGTGTGTGTGTCACCTTTAAAGAGAGGGGCGATGTTCCAGGCCGAGACACCTCCCTGCTTCATGAACTGGCCCAGGGCGATCTCCAGGAAGAACACAGGAATACCCCCGACAAACACCATCAGAGCATATGGGATCAGGAACACACCTGCAGAGCACACAACACACAAGGCATCGCAATTAATCTGAATATATGTGAGTTTGTCACACACACACACACACACACACACACACACACACACACACACACACACACACACACACACCTATGTTATAACCCCAACACACAGATACATGCTAACAACCAGATAACCACAGTCTGACTATTCAAACAACTAAAGTCTGACAGATGCTATAGACTGGATGTACTACTGCACATATGCAAATTGTCAACCAGAGTGAATTTTACTACATTTGTGTTATATTAATCATAACATATTCTGTTTATTTTCATTATTGATATTTGATATTGCATTGATTGCATTTAAAAACTCTAGTGTTAATTTGAACTATTGTAATGTTCATATTCTGTAAGTCACTTTGGACAAAAGCATCTGCTAAATTCCATGACAATAACCATAACCATAATATATGAAACACAAGAGACACTAAAGGCAAATGATTGATAGACCGACGCAGCATCTGACTTCTCTGAATATCTCATTTTAGTCTCTGTTTGACCACATCACTTGCCAGAGTTGTGCAATTCATTTTATATAAGCATTTTATTATCTGAAATAAATAAATTAAAGGAGCTTTAAGCAATGTTGGGCAACGTCACTTCTGTTGAAGTTCAAACAAAACAGCTCGCTACTGCCTCTCCCTCCATACCGTGCAATTGAAACTCTCCTAAACGCACATTTCGTCGGATATTGGCTGGAACACTGTTTGTTATGTTTCGTGGTGCAGGTTGCACGAGTTTGTTTTTGTTGCCGTTTGCGGAGCCTGGGCTGTCTACAGAGACCACGTTTTTTTTACAGTGTGTTTAGGGGACAGGCAGCTAGCGGATAGTGAGGGTATGTTTGCTGTATGTTACAAAAAATGTTTTAGCCTAAAAAACATGTGACATCACTTAGAGCACCTTTAAAAGAAAAAATATTTTCTTAATCTATCTTTCAAAAATCAAGCTGAAACAATTTAGCTGGATAACTATGTCATGAATGTTTTGTGGAGTCTCTATGGTGACCTCCTTTATTCAATTAAAATTCAATTGAAAACACACTGACATACACACAGATGTTACCAGCAATGGAAAACACTACTGAACACTGTTCGCTACACTGAAGGTCTTGACAAAGAAATAAAACAAACAAGACATTCATATCTCACCAGAAATAACAATGAGTATGAAAAGAAAGAGACGGACACACACACAAAAAAAGAATTCCACCCATATATTTGTATAACTGGAGTGGTTGACATTGTTACGAGCATCCTTGAGAAGTGGTGTGGCATTTTGTAACAGTACGTGGCCTCATAGAGTCATAATCAGTGAGGGGTGATACCAGAAGACAAAAACAATATAACTGTGCTTTTCAGAAATCTGTGTGGGTGACACTGCCCTTGAAATGTGTGAAGGCCTGACTCTCCAAGGGAGACGGAGGAAGAGGAGGGAGGGGAGCAAGTGATAGTGATATTTATGGATTTGAGTTTATTCTCATTTAAAAGTCATTGTTTTTGTTGCCCTTCTCTCCTGACTGGCCTGCTGCTGTGGCAACAGTAACTATCCAGTGGTCAATAGAATACAATACAAGAAACTCCAGGAGGCCGTGGACAGACACAACATGGCCCCCAATACACACACACACACACACACACACACACACACACACACACACACACACACACACATCCACATCTCAAGACATTGGTATGCTTATTATAAAACAAATATATGGAGGATTGTACCAATAAAGGAAACCGATAGGGGGAGATGGCAAGAGTCACATGAGAATGACGCACATACAAGGTGAAAGGGGGTGGCTGCTGGAGAGCTTCAGACTAGGAATACACACACACTCATACAAACACACACACACACATACACACAGACGGCCTGAATTGAAAACAGCAGGAGGTCAGAATGAACGAGAGAGGAAGAATTTGAAAAAGAGGGAGCCATTGAACTAAAGAGGGTTCTCTCCCTCTGTCATTCGCTGTTTCATAGGACCGGAGCGAAGCATCATAAAACTGTAGCCTTATATGGAAAAATATCAGTAGCAGCAGCTGGGAGAGCAACACAGATACAGGCAGACAGAGGAGGAGAAGGAGGCGGAGGAGGAGAGAATCGTGTAGAAAAACCTAACTGCTGGCATAAATGAGATAGTCTTGGAGTTACATGTCTTGAATTTCCCCTTGGGGATCAATAAAGTATCTATCTATCTATCTATCTATCTATCTATCTGAACAGAAGACAGTGACAGAAAAAGCAAGGTGGACAGAATAAAAGAGATTGAGGTAGTTAACTGCCATTTTGACAGGCAGCATTTTAGTATGTGTCTGAAGGTTATCGCCACAGACTGCCTCTCTGTACCTAGGCTGATACAGATACATTTTCTTGGGGGAGGATAGTGTGCAGCTGGCCTCTGTGGAGAAAGCGAAAGCCAGCTCCGGTCAGCCTCCTGCCAAGACAAAGCCCAGCAGACTCGCCCCTGCTCTGTTGTCATCTAATACAGCTCATTAGGCTTAGCGTGCAGACAGAGAGATGTGCCTCACAACCCTCAAAACGTTTGAAAACAACGACATGCATGGCCTACATAACCAAATCCAAACTATTACTGTAAGTGCAATGCAAAACAAATACCCTGGCCCACCCGATTAATCATAAGAGGAAAACGTTTGCAGATTTGCAGGCTCACGCCAGGCAGTGAGTAACACCACACAGGTAGACACAGAGACAGACAGAGAGAGAGAGAGAGAGAGAGAGAGAGAGAGAGAGAGAGAGAGAGAGAGAGAGAGAGAGCAATGGAACAAGCTGCTATTGTGCGTGTGGTAACTCAACCTCATGAAGAGAGAGCACCTCTATGTGATTTCCTGGCTGCCTTGACACTATCAGGGTCACAAGATAGACCCTGAGAGAGAGAGAGAGAAAGAGAGAGAGAGAGAGAGAGAGAGAGAGAGAGAGAGAGACAGAGAGAGAGAGAGAAAGAAAGAGGGGGAGAGAGTGGAGGGGGCGGATGGGGGGCGATAGGAGAAAGGATAATCAGGAGCACTCCCTTCATGTACGTTTATGTGCGTACAATGTGGCTGACTGGGAGGAATGGATGCAGATAAGACACTGGCCACTAGAGAAGTGAACGGGGCAGTGCAGGGCCAGGCTAGGCTAGGCTAGGCCAGCACAGACAGAGGTGACTGGGACTGAAAGTGAAACAGAAGCTGTGTTTGTGGTATGAATGAACTAAATTAAGAACACAACATGCCTCTTTCAAAGGCCTCGTTTTTTATCTTCGTCACTCTTGTGCACTACCTTTTGTGCACTACCTCAATGTGCACTAACATTGAAGCTATGTACTGTATGTGTGTGTGTGTGTGTGTGAGAGAGAGAGTGAGTGAGTGAGTGAAAGAGAGATCGGAAGACAGAAAAATTAAGACTATATCAAACATGAGTGACAGATAGGATGACGCATGAAAAGAAAGAGAGAGAGAGAGAGAGAGAGAGAGAAACACACACACACACACACACACACACACACACACACACACACACAAGCCGTATACACTAACAAAACACACATACATACTCACTCACCAAATTGTTTGTTAATCTTGGATGCACATCTATTTGGGGTGCATATCTTGGATGTGTTCTCTATGTAAACTTATATAAATGTTCTGCTTTGGCAATGCAAACATATCTGTCATGCTAATAAAGCTCATTTGGTTGAATTTCAGCGGGAGACAGAAAGATGAAGACAACCAACATGAGTGACAGATAGGATGACGCATGGAAAGAGAGAGGGGAGACAGAAACAGAGTGCAAAGGAGACACCAAAACAAAACACTCAGCCAGACACATTCCTTCTGCATCTCACCTCCTCCGTTCTTGTAGCAGAGGTAGGGGAACCTCCAGACGTTGCCGAGGCCGACGGCGAATCCCACGCAGGACATGATGAAGTCCATCTGTCTGCTCCATGTCTGCCGGTCCGCCTGAGCCAGAGGGCAACCTGGGCCCTCACAGACGCACACGCCGCCTCCGCCTCCGCATGTGCACATGGAGTGGACAGGGATCGCCACCGCCGCCGTCCCCGGGCCATTGTCACATGCATCGCTGGCGCACAAGCCCAGCCCGGTGACCAATGGGTGGCCAAGCTCCCCCTCCTCATCCTCATCAGCACCCATCTCCATCCCCTCTACCTTGGAGAACCCAACATCCCCTGAATGGGGGAGAGAGGGACAGAAAGAGAGAGAGAGAGAGAGAGAGAGAGAGAGAGAGAGAGAGAGAGAGAGAGAGAGAGAGAGAGAGAAAGACTCATTACATATGTTATATATGTCACATTCCTTGCTGCTGAGAAAACAGACATTAGACTTTACATGCAGAGGGATGTGCTTTACCCTTACAACTTTTCAAATGATTAAAGACAACACCACACAATGTATGTAGACATAACTGAATCTAAACTATGAAGTTAATAGCAAAATAAATATCCCGCCCTGCCCCACGCTATAAATAATATGAGGATTTTTGTTTGCAGGTTTGCAGGCTGTCGCTAGCAGTGAATAACACCAGAATAACATTATAAGCCAAACATTTTCAAGACTCCCATTGTAAGTCCATTACTAATGGGAAAAAGGGCAAAAAGCCAGCCCTCATCAGGCCTGTCTGCATGTCTGCCCTGTAGCTAGATGCAAACACAGACAACGACAGACAGCTATGGTCAGTCTCCGCAGCTCACACCCACCTGCTTCCCTCTGCCCACCAAACTGAGGAATAAAGTGGCTTCTGTCTGTCTGGCCACCTCAACCATGACACAAACACACACACACACACACACACTGATGCACACAGCCAGGCACACACACACACACCTTTATCTCACCCTAAGGTCCCATAAACAGACACACTCAAATTCATCAGTTCATTGCTGTGTTCCTATGACATCAGTGTCAACCACTCCAATCTGGACGCTAGGAAAGCAGTTCATTCCAGATCAGAGTGGTTCCCATGAGTGGCAAGGCAGATGGAGAGAGAGAAGGTAGATGAGTCATTTATCCAGCAGTACTCTCAGTATAGCTCACATTTCTTTTTTTCAGTTATTATAAGGAAATGCCTGCCCAAGTGAGTAAGCCATATCCACACTGATCACATAGGGTACAGTAGGCCTACCTCTTGTCTATCTGTCAGAGTTAGGGCTGTTCAAAGTCACCCTGGGCAGCATTGCTGAATTCTGGCTCTCGCTGTCGAGTTATCCAACATGCAGTGGCAGGTGCACATCTCGAGTGTGCGGTTGCCTCACCAAGACCTAAAGGGTTTTTTAAGGGACATAAGGTATCTGCTTCCTAATGTAAGCAGACTACCTTTCCGTCACCATTCTATTACACTCCGACGCTACAATTTATACTAGTAACCAAGACTACGCCGAGTCTGGCGTTCCACTATTGCGTGCTAAAATCCATTGCGTAAAATCCACTGCCCACTGTTGCCAACACAGGCTACAGGCAGACATTATAATAGTCTGGCTAAGTTGTAAAAAATCATGAAAGAACGGCGTCTTTGCCACTGTAGTTAGTAATTCCAGCCATTCTTCAAGAATAGACGTAGCCTATGATCATGGGAATTAGAAAACAATAGGCATGTCTAATAGCCTAGGCTACTAATAATAGGGCCTAGTAATAATAGTATAATATTAATATTAATGATGATAATAATAATAATAATAATCCTTACTTGGTATTTGCTCCCCCACTTCAGGCGACATGTTGCGCTGATTAAATAGCGTAGGGCTAACGTTTAGTCCAATGATTTAATGAATGGAATGATTGTTAGCGTCTCAGAAACTGACGCGTTTTTCAGTTCTTCAGTTTTAGGTTGGCTAACGTTTTCTCTGGGTGGTAACTGTCGTCTTAGGATAGGGTATAAATTGATCGTCGGCTATATTTCAGAATCTGTCAGGTTACAATCCAATATGGGTTATTTTCAATGCGTCGCAGACAGACGTTGGAAACGTGGGACTCAGAAGCAGTCGACAAAGCACTTGAAGGTAAGCCTGAAGAATCGCATGGATGAAGGTTAAAGGAAAGTGATAATAAGTCTTGAGGTGTCCGCTGTTCTTAGTTGATTAATCAGGTGTATCTGAGAGATGGACGTGATGCACGTCGCAACTGTCTCGCTTCATCGGTGGGAATGTAAGCCTCACATCGTCGACTAAAGCGCCGTCGACTCGCCGGAGCGCCCCCCTACTTGCGCAAGTTCTAGGTTTGTGATTGGCCAATCGAGGAGCGTTCCACCGCACGGTTTTAAATCTACATTGCTGTTTAATTGTATCTTGCCATACGCATCTTGGACCCAGAGAAATCCTCGGCTTCTAGAAAAAACAATAAGTTGCGTTGTGTTATTAAGTTACATTCAACTGCGAACAGAACACGATGCACTAGTTGATCCGTGTGCCATTGAGGCACTTGAGAAAAACACGTAGGCCTAGGCTACCCTGTGAAAGATGCCGCGAGCACCCTATTAGGATGTACTGTCTAAAAGGCTGTGAATGCAGCTGTGACCTTGTGACAAGTGATTTTCATTCCAGCACCCTGTCGTTTAAAAGAGCGTGGATGCATGCAAGATCACTATAGATTTAATTCCGTGTTGCTGGGCGGAGTTTTAATGCTCAAAGGCATTTCACAGTAGCCTAGAAGTCTTGTGGTAGAAGCGCGCACCGCCTTATCCAAATGTCTGTTTCCGGCAATATGCAATCGCAGGTTATCTGATATAGCCTCATTGATTTAATGGCTTAACAATCTGCGTAAGCATTTGGTTGAAACCCTGGCATTTTAGCCACACAATGTATATACATTGCGCCTTACCTACCTTTAGGATGTTCTCCCCCTTTCCAGGGTCTACCAAGGAATTATCCACAGACGCTGTTTTGACATTGGGTTCTATTTCCAATAAGTCAAGAGAATGTTGATATAATTATTATATCATAGTTGTCATAGGGACCCTAAGGAAACATTCCGGAGGCCTTTTCTGTCCGGACAATGATGCTGATGACATTAATACCCTAATCCTCTTATCAAATCATTCATAATTAGCCTACTTTTACCCCAATAATATACATATGATAGCATGTGAACATATTGATTCCTAAAACAGTAAATCATTTATATTTAGTAGGCTACACTCACTAGGCTACCTCAGTAGCTACACAAACTTGAACATGCGCCAGAAGTCATATTTAATTGTCATATCAAATATATTTTATTGCACCCAGCCGTTAAAAACACACAAAACACGTAGGGCTCTTTTTGGAAAAGGAGGTGAGGTTGTTATGGGGAAAGAGAAACTGTATGTAGTTGACTTGCTGAGTCATTACGTTGTTGCTTCTTGTAGGTACAGTAGACGTTGATTACCACTCCCCAATAAACTGTGTAGGCCTAGTGAAGTATAGAGCGTTTGACACAGAATTTCACACACGTTTACATCACTGGCGCCATGCCGTGGACGTAAATTATACTGCAGGTTATTGAAAGCAAGGACCACTCAGCCTTTCCCAGAATAAATAACAGTTTAATTAGAACGTCTGTATTTGATAATAATAATTTGATAACAATAATAATTTAATAACGATACATTTCATTCTTGCCATAAACAAACCTTATACATTCATAAAGAATCAGAACAATAAATACATATCCAACAAAATATAAATAAATAAACCAGTGAACAGATCAATAAATTAACAAACCAGTGAGCAAACTGCATACTCCTGAACCATGTGATAAACAAACTGTAAACGACACACATAAAACACACATAAAACACTTCCACTTGGCCAGTGTCCCTTATGTACCAGAGAAAATAAATAAATAGTTAAAATCCCTGACCATGGGATAAGCTTCGGTTGACTCTCTTGATAACAGGGGACCAATCTGTAGCCATCACAAATCCTGGTGGAGGTCGGTGTGAGTGGAATGAGGGGATCTGCTCTCTGGTTGCCAGGAGACCAGGCGCTGGTAGTGAGCCTGACGCTGCTGGTCCGGGTCGACGTTGACCCAAACGCTGCCGACCCACTTCGGGCCACGGGTCACTGCACAGTCACCATGCAGAGAGTACTCATCCAGCTCCCCCATCCACCCTGTAATGCCCAGAAAAGAAAATCAAGTCTCTTCTTTCCTCGAACACCTGCCTGCTGGCAAGACCCTACCAAGAATGCTGCTGGGGGGGGTCCATTTAGTCCTATTCTCTCATGTCAAAGTTAGTTATTTCCACATATTTCCAGCAATTATTCTGGATATTATGGATAATTGTTGCCAAGTGCTTATAATGTTAGGGGTGACTATAACATTATCATACCGTAGCCATCTGACAGATGATTGTACCAGAGAAGTGCTGTCCCGGCAGCTGGTTTCACTTTCAGATTGCCCTTGTCACAGTACTGCTTTGTGAGATCTCCCAGCGCCTAACACACACACACAAACACACACACACACACACACACACACACACACACACACACACACACACACACACACACACACACACACACACACACACACACACACACACACACACACACACACACACAGGCATGGGGAAATGAAGTGACAGAAGAGAGATGATACAGATTTGACTTTGTTCCATACATGATTCAATCAGATACATGGAAAGCTTAAATTGAACAGCCCTGACTTTGCCTTTCTTACAGTATGATGAGAAACAGTGAACCATGCTGCTGTTGTAATACCTCCGCTTTTTTACTCATTAATAAAAACTGAAAAAAAGTCAGTCTGACCCTCTCTGTGGCACAGTCCAATGTATGTGGTGCTGAAATCCCCGTATGTCTGTAGAAGGTTACTCACCCCCTCCTCATAGGTCCTGTTGTCTGCCACTGGGAAGCTGGTTTCACCCCCATCCTCCACAGTGTTCAGGTACAGCAACACAGTCATGTACCTGCACCCACACGCAACATCAGTCAGCACAACTGCAATACAGTCCCCCTGCTCTCCTGCTCCATCTAGGCTGCACACAGCGACTAAGCTGAGGGGACTAACAGTGTGACGAGGCACTCCGCAGTTGAACTGAGATGGTAATTAGAAATATCGGGACAGGCCACACAGGATTATTAATTAAAGACGCAAGGAGAAAATTGATTTAAAATTCAGTTCAAAATTGTCTTGGCTCGCAAGTCTTCAACAAATCCCATTCAGTTGAAAACGTATATGTGTTACAAGTCCGTAGATTTTGTTCTTTACTTTAACTTTTTGGCTTGATATGTGTTGCTGTGTTTTCAGATATTGTAGACACAAAACCTTGCCACAATTCACAAAAGGAAGCAAATCATAACTGTCTGATAAAGGCATCTACAGTATAATAAATAGATCTAAGTGTGGAAGAAATCTGAGAATTAATTTAGTATTATTTGTCTGATCTTCTGACGGTTCTGTCTCCCTGCTTGCGAAATCGCCTCTTCATAGAGCTTTACATGCAAGTACACACAACTACACTCACATGCACGCACACAAGCACACATGCACACATACACACACATCTGCAGGGGATCAGGTGGGATGTGGCCGCCAGGTGAGTGTGTGCCCAGCTTTCAAGCACACAGTCACACATATAAGCACTCACGTACATATATACACACCAGTGTTGCGCGGTCTGCCCGAAATTAAGCGGTCGCCCGCGGATGACCGCGGTCACCCGCGGTTATGAGTCATAAACAAAATATTTTAATGATATTCGGGTCATTTGCGGGCGGGTCAGTTAAAATTAATTAAATATATATTTTCTACAAATAGGCCTACTTAAAATATCACGAGAAAGCTAGCATCAATACAGTAAAGCATCAATACAGTAAAGTCAACAGTAAAGAAGCAAGACGCGAGTTAAAATAATAAAGACACCCCTTCAGGAAAAGCGATATAGGCTATGGTTATGGTCTAGGCCTACTTCTTGCGAAGCCATTTAAAAGTATGACAGCCAAAACGGGCAGCCTGCAGGAATAAATGTTATGGCACAGACTACACAGCCATATCTACCGGTATGTATAGGTTCGCGCATGCATAAAAGTTACCTTAGTTCGTTGTGTTTGTGACTTTAAACAGTGGATGTGCTTTAGTAAAGCTTTGTGTTTCATTCAGCATTATAAACCAGTTCTTACGCTAACGTTTTGACCAGCAATGTATCTCTCTTGCCTACCTCGCCTCACCATTTCTGTTTTCGAAAGAAAGATGTATGTCCATGGCCTTCAAATCTTATCCTAGTGTTCTTATCCTTTGTGCGTTGCGTGCGTGCTTGCGCTCTTATTCTCATTCTTTCTCCTGCGCAAACATTATGTCCTGCATGCTTACTGCGTGTAGTTCTACTGCATCAAGTTTCGTAAATAAATTAGTTTGTTTTTACAGAAATGGCCTACTGTCACACTGCATGCAGCCTATAACCAAAAGCACACATTTTGTAAATAAGCGGGTCGGATCGCGGGTCGGGTATAATTTTGTCCTAATTAATATTCGCGGTCCGAGTTGCGGTCGGGTTGATTAAAATATCGGGCAACCGCGGGCCGCTTGTGACCAAACCCGCGCAACACTGATACACACACAACCACGCATTTGCACTCATACTGTACATACACACATACACACACACACACACACACACACACAACCACACACACACCTGCAAGGGATCTGGTTGGGTGTCGAGATGTTTGCCGCTAAGTGAGTGTGTGCACAGCTGGCATCAGCCCGGGTCGAGCTGCTGTCGTAGTGGGCATGGCTATAGCCACCTTGCTCATAGCGCACCACCTCCAGAGGCTCACTGAGCTCCACCAATGACGAGGGCAGGCGAGAGAGACGCGTCACTCTGATTGGATATTGGAGTAAACAGAAAGACAAAGTCATTACAAACATTCTTTCCCTGAAAGAAATATTCACAGCGTGTTTGGTCTTCTGCTGTCATGCAAAAATGTTGTTCCTGGTGGTTATTCATTAATGGGTGAAGCACTGTGTTGGTGTACTTAAAACACAGAAGTGGTAATAAATATTTTAAAACCAGGTTGATTAACAATAGGAATGTTTTATTGATGCTGAGAATGGAGTTTGATCACATTTCAATTGATTAAAGATCTGGACAGGCAGAAAGATTTGTTTACTATGGGTGACCCTAACCAAACATTTACACAACCTGTATAGAGAGAAACTGTTGGCACTGATGCTTCAGAGCACTTGATAGCTGTTCCTGATATTCTAGAATGTATGGTGAGCTCTTTCGCCCAATGACTAGTATAAGAGTGTGTGTGTGTGTGTGTGTGTGTGTGTGTGTGTGTGCGTGTGTGTGCGCGCACGTGTGTGTGTGTGTGTTTGTGTGTCCTAGTCCTGAAGCTATTTAAAATGCAGTGCTTCCTCTCCAAGACGCAAACCCTGTTTGTGTGTATAATGATGATGAGTATATGTAGGGTGTCAAAGGTATTTGGCATGAATTTGCCATTGACGCTGCTGTCAATGTGGCCATGTAAACATGCACACTAAGACAATGCAAGAATTTGTGTTGGAAAGCAGGAGCAATTATGCCAATGCCTGAAATAACAGAAGAAAGAGGTATTTACTAAAGCATACCTCTGTGCAATGTGAAATATGTCCTAGCCAGACTCTTAAGAGTACACTAATTGCAATCATATAATCGTGCTTTTCCCATTCTGAAGCATTTATATTGAAATTTTAAGAAAAACGAATATACAGTCATATGCTTCAAATTATACTTTTAAATATTAGGCCATACCACCTAGCCCTAGAGTGTGTTTGTGTGTGTGTGTGTATGTGTGTGTGTGTACCTGGTCCTGATATTCTGTAGTGTGCGGTGTGCTCCGTGCCCGAGGTGCAGGCGTGTGTATGTGCTCTTGTGCCGCCGCTGAGTCCACTTGTCCCAGTCTGACCCTGCAGCTCCATCTCTCTGGAACACACCACAACTCAGACGCCTGAACTCCTGCAGAGACAAAACACCTACACGCATGTGCACGCACACGCGCACACACACACACACACACACACACACACACACAGTACACCCCACACCACACACACATGCACACAACAAAGACATACACATAAGTATAATGATACAAATCACACCCATTCTTGCATAAATACACAATACACACACACATACACACACACACCCACCCATCCATACACACACACACACACACACAATAAATCTGTGCAACCCACTCTGAACTCTGAATGTGTATTCCGGTACACCTAAGTTATTTTTCCCTCTATGTGCGTTACTCTCGGGTCAGCGGCTGCTTGTTCACTTTTTCCCCTCCGGAACCGAACCCCAGCAGGCCACAGGCCACACAATGGAGCTGGGGGGGGGGGGGGGGGAGTCCCGGAAGGGGGACCTCGCATATATGGGGTGGGGGGGTGACGTGGCGAATGTGCCTGGGTTTGAGTGTGTGTGTGTTTGTGATAATGGGTGTGTGCGTATGTGGGGGGATCCTAGGGGGCTAAGATCTGGGCTACTTCCCCACCCAAACAATGAGATTTTAATGAGTAATGATGGGGCAGGTCCGGAACCTTTCATGTGAAGGCTGGGTATTATGTCACTGCGTGGGATCAAAGAATGCATGCACACTCACGCATGCACGCACGCACGCACGCACATTTTAGGTACTTTATTCAATTCCACATTACAAGTAAATTTTCATTAGGAATCAAATGTTTTGATTGATCAAACACACACACATAAGACTATATACACATACAAGACTACATACACACACAAGACCATACAGACTCTCATATCTTCACACACACACACGCACACACACACACACACACACACACACACACACACACACACACACACACACACACACACACACACACACACACACACACACACACACACACACACACACACACACACACACACACACACACACACACACACACACACACACACACACACACACACACACACACACTTGCTCTTACCAGCTGGGTTGCTCTCTAGGCCAGAGTGGATTTCCCGGAGGTTGTTCGCGCTGAGCCAGGATGCGTCATGAGAGTGTGACAAACTCAAAATCTGAGCAACAAAAACAGAATACACATTTGCCAGAGCCCAAAGTAGAGTCAACCACAGCCCATTCACTGGAGTGCTTAAATTACAATCGTTATAACATTATTCTATGGACTACACACAATATTGACAGCTCAGCAGACAAGCTGTGTAAAGTTCAACAGGAGCAGCTGAGAGCATCATGCCTCACCTCCTCTCTCTGGAGCAGGCCGTCCTGGTTGAGGTCCAGCAGGCTGAACAGCTCCTCCTGGCTGAGTTGGTCCTCTGGTCCGTCGTTGGTCTCTGCGGGCGAGCTCTGCGTCAGGCCCTTCAGCTGGGCCAGCTGCATCACCACGCTGCTCTCCTCCACAGACAGGAAGGCC
Organism: Alosa pseudoharengus; assembly: GCF_046254945.1. Classification (NCBI taxonomy): domain Eukaryota; kingdom Metazoa; phylum Chordata; class Actinopteri; order Clupeiformes; family Clupeidae; genus Alosa; species Alosa pseudoharengus. Next base: position 15,437,421 of record NW_027468881.1, on the reverse strand, counting down.
GGGATCTCTAAAGAAACAGACGCATTTTAGCATAATCGATTAGCGGTAACTTTAGAGGTGCAGGCTGGTTAGCATTAGCAGAACATTAGCACAGCTCAAAAAGCATCATGCTGACAATGTTGAGTCCAAGACCAAATCTCACAAACGAGCCAGAAAGCAGGCTATATAGAACTGATTTAGTCCTGATATTGTCGACTTAGGCTAAATTCTGTGATTTTGAGAGGGCAACAGTCACACAAGCAAAGTATGATACCTGAATGTATCAGCCACACACAGAATTTAGAACAGTAATTGTATTGCTATTGCTAATATGGCTGCCCAATCTGTGGGCACTTGTCTTTCTGTACATTAAAAGAATATTTCCATGGGGCCATACTAAGGAAGTTGCAACTCAGCTAGTCCAATCCAAAAGTTCAAACAGTTCTGAGTACAAGTATTGCACAAAACACCAGTTAGAAGCATCAAGTCAAACAGTCAAAACTGTCAAACCTGCTTGAAGATGACACACACACACACACACACACACTCAGGTGTCAGTCAGTGTTAATCAACAGTAATCACAGTAATCAGGCTTGTCAGGCTTGAGCACTTGCAACAGGCAGGTATCAGGGATCAGAGGCCCAGTCTGAACGACCTGCGAAGTGGATCTCTTTGGCTTAGGTGGATCTTTGTGCTCCCTGCCTGAGTGCGTCAGAGTGAGAACGCCTGGTGGGATTACAGGGCCTTGATCTTTTGTGTCGAACCGAGCACCGGAGACGAGGTATTAAACTCTGAGGTGAAACAGAATAGAGGGAACATCAGTTATCATCACATCATCAGTGCTAGTGCTGGGCACACTTGATCAATAAGGGCTGTCTAAGAGCAATTAGCAAAATCCATTTCATTTCATGATCACTTTTGTTGATTGTTGCTGATTACATTACTGTACTATCTTACAGCCATGCAGTCCAAGTACTTGAAGTGTTTGTCCCAACACTTCAAGTCCCACAGTGTGTGGAAGCAGGTGTTTACATGTAAACAGTTGCATAAGTGATTGTGGATATGGGTTTAATGAGTGTGTGTCTTCTCCCTGGGGCTCTGTGTGTGTGTGTGTGTGGAGGGGCCAGCCTGGCCTGCTTTGGCCACTTCCTAGGTGCTAATGAAGAGGGGCCCCCAATGAATGGGTCACTCTGAAGGGCCCATTGTTCTAGTGGGTGGGAGCCGATGATATGGGCGAACTTGAGTTTCACTAGTGAGTATCATCGCACAGCGTCCTTACTGTCTCTCTCTCTCTCTCTCTCTCTTTAGGCTGCCTTGAGCATGTGCGCGCACGCACACACACACACACACACACACACACACAGCTAATGAAATGTTTCCGGAAAGGCAGCTGCTGGCTACTGTCCTCTAGTAAAGCTTTCATTTGCTCATTAGGCTGGTGAAATTATGTGTGACGTGGGGGAGGGAGGATGAGGGGGGCTTGTATTCCCTGGGGCCACGGGAAGAGACAGGAGAGGAAGTAGGCGCTGGTCTGGGCAGAAATCAGGTTATTCTCACAGCAGGAGAAAAATAACACCTTAACGTCCCACACACAGGCTCAGACACACAGGCTCAGACACACACACACACACACACACACACACACACACACACACACACACACACACACACACACACACACACACACACACACACACACACACACACACACACACACACACACACACACACACACACACACACAGAACTCATTTGAATATTAAGCCAAGTCTGCTGAACTACAAGTACATGATCCATATGTGTTATTCAATTAAGCTCAGTCAGCCACTGGTACTATTTAATGTGTCCTAATCCAATTGACTCTTTAACAGAATACTAGATGTTCTCAAACATGGCAATGCCCACAAGAAATGGAAATACAACACAGTATGCATTGAGCAAAAGTCATCCCCTCACCGCTCACAACACACACACTCACACATCAGATACCGGAAGGCCCGCCCATGGAGAGGTGACCACTCAGAGCCCAGTATATATACACCTATCTAGGCACTGCCCCTGCCTGCCACAGAGGACTATCCCCACTAACACACAGACACACACACATACAGCCTGCCCCTGGCTTCTCCTGCAGGACCTTTGGATATGTACGTGTCTGCACTGCAGCTGTCCCTACTGTCCCTGCTGTTGCTGCTGTCTGGTCTCAGGCCGGTCTCGGGGATGGCGCTGGACGGGGGTCAGTGGGAACCGCGGGCGTCCTCGCGCTGCGTGCCCATACCCAGCCACATGGCGCTGTGTCAGGGCCTGGGCTACGGCAGCATGCGCCTGCCCAACCTGCTGGGGCATGAGTCGCCAGGTGAGGCCGTCCAGCAGAGCGCCAGCTGGCTGCCGCTGCTTGCCCGCCAGTGCCACCCGCACGCCCGCATCTTCCTTTGCTCGCTTTTCGCGCCCGTTTGCCTGGACAGGTAAGAGACCATCTCTGTGCCATCTTACACACACAAACACACACACATGCACATACACACATACGTGCACACACACACACATTTTTCCCGTACCGATAAGCAGGATATGATATGAACTCTGAGCTCTTGATATGAAATTACACACACACACACACACACACACACACACACACACACACAGATATTCAACCCACTATAAAACTAATACCCAGATGAATTGCTTAAGTGGGTATGAAAAACGGTGCTTACAGACATACAAACATAGACAGACATGATTTCCACATGTAGCATACAGTTTACTTTGTTGCTATGTTGAACTCACTCATACAAAACATGGGCACTCACAACAAAATGATCTTTTGGCCACTAACAATTAATATGATGCACTGTTTGAGCTAAAAAGAGTAATGTCCTATTTCCTATAGAGTCTTACTATTTGTCTGATATGTTCATATGCTGTGTCATGACAAGCTCTCAACTGAAATGTACAGTCAGTCACCAGCTGATATTTTCTCTCAAGTCAGTCCTTTGCATTTTGCAAATTATATTTACATTTATATTTACAATTATATTAAACTCTGGAACTACATGTTAACGTGTGGCAATCAAGAGTGATCTTGAGTAAAAGAGAGTGATCCGCACACCATATAGCTCCCATGGAAGGTTTTTTATTATGTGTGCAACGTTTCGAGCTCGAAAACGTTGCATGCATAATAAAAAACCTTCCATGGGAGCTATATGGTGTGCGGATCACTCTCTTTTACTTTTGAACTATTTCCTCTGATCCAGCACCCATCCGAAACGGTGAAAAGGGATGTGCGCGGTCACACGTTTACTTAATCGAGTGAAAACAACAATGTTTGTTTACACACTTCCAAATAATACAAAAAAGACAAAAGACATTTCTGATTTCTGATAAGGTGTAGCCTTTTCTTTTCCATCTCAATACCTTTGCAAACCAGATGGATCAGACTCTAACCTATTTTCCCTGGTCCTCATCCCTTCTTATCACCTCTCAGGGTGATCTCCCCTTGTCGGAGTCTTTGTGAGTCTGTGAGGGACAGTTGCGCTCCCATCATGAACTGCTATGGCTACCCCTGGCCACGAATACTGCAGTGTGACCAGTTCCCCAAAGACCATCTGATGTGCATCTCCTCAGTTTCACAGACAAACAGCACTAGTACCGGACGATGGGGTAAGTTAAACGCTAGCATATAGTTCACAACACACAAACGCAGCCAAACTGCAGGTCCAAGCATCAATCAATTAGAGTGAATTTAACTATCCATACACATACTTACAGCGATAGCATTGCAGTTACACCCTATGTTGTCTTCTATGTTTCAGCCATTCCCCAGGCCAGCTGTAAAGACTGTGAGCTACAAGAGACAACCTCACCCAAGGAGTTGTTAGAGATTTTTTGCAGAAGTGACTTTGGTAAGTAATGGTTCCCTGCCTCCCTATCCTTAGGATTTTGTTCACTTTTTTACTATTGCCATTTTTTTAATGGTCATATCAAATCCTATAGTCACCACCAAAAGTTAATGCACACTGTCTGAAGCCTAAATATCAGTCTTTTCCTCACATTTCTTTCTCCTCCTTCTCATCTTATGTCCCTTGCTTCTCCATCCTCCCAGTGGTGAAGCTGCGTCTGACCAGACTGAACTCCAGCAGCTCGGCGGTGGCCAGATTCTCACTGGGCTCTCGGCTAGAGGTGCTGAAGCACGGGCCTCTGCTCGGGGGGGAGATGCGTGGGCGCCTGTCCCTCTGGCTGGAGCGGGACGCCACCTGCGTGGGCAACCTGAGCCGTCACCACCCTGACGGGGGCACATTTCTGGTGACGGGCACCGTAACAGGCAACAGACTGTTGGTCAACAAGGCCTATGGCTGGTCCAAACGCGACAGGAACCTAACCAACGCTGCCCGCAAGTGGAAACGCCATCGTTGTAGGGGATAGGGGGGTGGGAGGAGAAGAAGCTTTTCTTTTTTTTCTTTCATCTCCGAGGAAGGAGTGGGGGCATTTCCCACCTGAAGTGCCAAGAAGCAGGCACTAGAGGGCGCTGCTGCAGCAAATGAAACTTCAGTGATGTACATAATATTTGATTGAAAGTAAAAATATGTTGTTTTGTTTTTATATGAAAACTAGAAAGATTTGTAATAATTACAATAAATACTTTTTTATAAACGGTCTGAGTTTTGTGTTTATGAAACAGAGCAAGGCTGATGAATAGGCTTATAATCCTACTTTTCCATATTATGACACAGCAGTAGCCTTGGGATAGCAAGTAATATGGGCATTTCATTGAAGGAATTAAAGCAAATCATCTCACCAAACAGAAGGGGTTTCAAACTTAGAGTCCGCATTTCATGGGCTCGATCATCTACCAGAGATACTCTCTGCACATGGCCCACCTAAACAGATGCATGCAAAGAAAAGGGTTATGATATTAGAAGTGTTTTTAACTTCATAAACCACACTCGCCAACACAGGTGCTTTAGTTATCTGTCACAAGTTTTATATTCATAGGCCTATGTTTTGTTTTTCAAAATCCACCATGGATGTTTAATATTAGCCTATAAACTGCATGTCCTCACCCTAATTCCCTCTAAGCGTGGAAGGCGATATGACTGTCCAAGGTTCAGTTCTGAATCGGCAGGAGGACGAAAGGGATGTGAATCAGAGGGAGGATGATGGATGTTGCTGCTAGGTTCCGTGGCAGATTCCTCTACTGATCTAACTTCTCCGTTTCCAGTGTTGTAGTGTACGTACAGGAGTAGACCAATGACGTTGATTATGTACAAATGGAAGAAGACCATTACTACCACAAAATACGCACGAGAGCATACGTTACTCTTCTGGACATTAACCCGATACGGTGGGTGCGGTGGACGGGCATGTAGAGGTATCCCATCCCCGCACGAACTGGGCGAGCTTTCCTCAAATTCCATCATTCTCGTGGTAGTCAAAACATATCTAAGAGCATAAAACGCATTTGAATTAGCTGCTATACTCCGTTGTCTGCTCTATAGCTTATCAAAACGAATAACGGCACTGACAGGTGCCACTTCCCTTCCCAGACGTTGACCACCAAGCACAAACATCGGCTTTTCACTTTTAAAAGCGTGGAATCAATCAGAAACCATTTATCCTACGCCCACTGACCCTGTTGTTTTAAGACAGCCTCGTCTACTTAACTGTCATACAGATGAGATTGCAGCAGAGTGGGAAATAAAACGGCAAAGGCTAACACCATAGACTGCTAACACCGATTCGTTGGTTGGCTAATACCCATAGCTATCTAATAGCAGAGCCCTTCTAAGGAGAGCCTCCCCACTCTCTATTAATCCCATACAAACCGAATTTGGCTGCAGTTCACCAGAGTTCCCCTAGATGGCGATCGCGGGCGAGTCCAAAATACATGGGGTCCTATGGAGCTACATGGCTACATTTGTTGTTTTCACCTATTTAACAACTGAAACCCTCAGATTTTATTTTATTTTTCGCAAAATGGATATGGATTTTCAATCAAAAGTGAAATAATCCGGGAGTCATGTCCTTTCGTTTTCTTACAGGTTGGGTCGTTGTTGCCCATAACACGCTAGCATTGATGCTATGCTATGCTATGATCATGCTAATGAATGACGTCATTGACACGTTTGAAAGGCTTTTTAGAACAATTAAGTGACTTTAAAAAATATAATACTCAACCAAGTGTATTGTCTTTGCCTCCCCTTTCGAATACAATATTCAAATTACTTGAAAAAAAATTATATCCCGAGAAAAGTGGATTTTGAGGGGTACAGCTCCATAGACCTCCATTCATTCTGGACTCGCCCGTGAGCGCCCCTAGATGCAGTACCACACCGGAAGAGTTCCGAGAGTGAAGGTTCTCTCCTTATTAGACATTCTCTGGCAAAGGTTTATGGGGTCTTGAGATAGCTTTGCACATGACGACAATGTTGTAGCATACATGGCCTGTTTAAAAGTCTTCATTTTCTTTCCTGTCCTGTGAATAATAGTCACTGGTGATTTCATTAAAGCAAAGACGAACTGTTTTAAATATTTAATTTTAGATTCAAAGGAACATATAGTCTCAACTTTACTTTCATGACTACCAATGAAACACATTAGACTTCTATTAGTGCCAACCAGGTAATTGAAAAAAATATGCATTAGCCCAGTGGTTCTTAAAGTGGGCTCCGTGAGCCATAGTCAAGGGGTCCGCAAAATAATTTGCTTTAAATTATAAAGTTGTGGTTTATTATTTTAAAATCATATCTACAGATGACAACCCTTTTAAAAAAAACATGTGTGCAGCTGCGCACCCACATTTAACAAAAAGCAAAGGCAGAGACGGTTCTTTGGCAAAGGCAGAGCCCTTCTAAGGAGAGCCTCCCCACTCTCTATTAATCCCATACAAACCGAATTTGGTTGCAGTTCACCAGAGTTCACCTAGATGGCGATCGCGGGCGAGTCCAAAATACATGGGGTCCTATGGAGCTACATGGCTACATTTGTTGTTTTCACCTATTTAACAACTGAAACCCTCAGATTTTATTTTATTTTTCGCAAAATGGATATGGATTTTCAATCAAAAGTGAAATAATCCGGGAGTCATGTCCTTTCGTTTTCTTACAGGTTGGGTCGTTGTTGCCCATAACACGCTAGCATTGATGCTATGCTATGCTATGATCATGCTAATGAATGACGTAATTGGCACGTTTGAAAGGCTTTTTAGAACAATTAAGTGACTTTAAAAAATATAATACTCAACCAAGTGTATTGTCTTTGCCTCCCCTTTCGAATACAATATTCAAATTACTTGAAAAAAAATTATATCCCGAGAAAAGTGGATTTTGAGGGGTACAGCTCCATAGACCTCCATTCATTCTGGACTCGCCCGTGAGCGCCCCTAGATGCAGTACCACACCGGAAGAGTTCCGAGAGTGAAGGTTCTCTCCTTATTAGACATTCTCTGCTAATAGCCTACCACAGTAGATTTGACAGGACATTTTTTTCTACATAGGGCAGCAGAAACTTCCGGGTCGTTAAAAGAGTTGCTTCTAAATAAAAGCAAAAGTCAGTGGGTTAAACATGAAAATATATATTTAAATACCAATAATGAAATGAAAAATAAAGAAAACTGTACCATAACTGAATTCAGATGACTGTCATATTTTCTTCGATTCAACGCAGACAAAATATGCACCGGAAGTAATAAAGTCCCTTGAACTATTAGAATTATGCGTTGAATGTGTGTGTTTAGTTCTTACTTCATAGGATAACGTTGTTTCGCTCATGACTGAAACTGTAGATGTCGGTAAGCGTATCTGTTATAACAACGTATGGTGAGTTTTTTATGTAGATATTTTCCTGACGTCTGTAGGGCTTGAACTTCAGCTAGCCAACTAACGTTAGTGCTAGCCATTTGTTTTGATCAACGTTGGTGGTGATGTTGCTGCTTCTGCCAACGTTATGCCAACGTGACGATAACATATTCCGTTGAATTCTGCATTGTTTGATCAAAGGTAGGTGTATACAATAATAGACAAAGGTTTTAAGATCATGACAATTCAATACACAAGACTGGCTTGGCAGGTTACTGACTGAATGCTTATCAGGTCTTCATTTCGTTGCCTGCCTGCACACCGCCGTCATGCTATCCGGCAAAAGATTCTTTGGACGCCGCCATTGGCCGAATACCGGCGCCCATTGACTTACATTGAACGCATGTAAACAAAACGTCAATTATGTGCTCAAACTAACGCCGCTGACTTATGACAACAACCATTCCACTTTGATACGAAACTACATTTTTGTACAACAGTTATCCAGCAAAAATTACAGAATTTGGATCAAGTAATGTGGAGAAATATCGATATTAAGAAAATTGCCGCTGCGTGACGCCGAGTTAATGGCATTTCCCCTTGTCCATGAGTAGTCACGTATAACAGGTCACGTCGGTGGCCGTTATCCCTCACATGTCAGAGTAATGACATTCAAAAACGTACCTGTATATTACATTACAATTTATAAAGGAACGAAATGTCAA